>NC_069500.1:25298692-25311192 GCF_027579735.1 Bombina bombina | reverse complement strand
AAAATTAATCCCCAAAAATACAACTTGCCTAATAATTCTGCACTCCCTGTATATATACACACACACATATATATATATATATATACACACACACAGACATATATATATGTCACGCTCGATCCGCTCATCGCCGTGTCACCGCGGCTCACGGATCTTTTCTGTGTCTCACGTCACGTTGCCTAGCAACATGACGCGGTTCTTTGTACACTCCTCCTGACGTCGGCGTCTCTCTCTCTCTCTCTCTGCCTTCAAAAGACTGGGGGGAGATCTTTTCGGGGCCCGTTTGTCTTCCAGTCTCAGAAGCTATGTGAGTACTGTGTCTAACCTGATTCCTGGATATTTGACCTTTGCCTGCCTGACCTTGTTATTTTCCTAATCCCTCAAACTGTCTACTGGAGTGTTTAATCCTTGTCTACCTGATTATACATTTGCTTTAACAAACCTGCTGAAAGGATTATCTATCTGTTTGTTTGCTAACCTGCTTAAAGGGACATTTGCTTAATCAAACCTGCTAAAAGGATTACCTTTCTGTTTGTTTGCTAACCTGCTTAAAGGGACATTTGCTTTATCAAACCTGCTAAAAGAATTACCTCTTTGTTTGTTTGCTAAACCTTCTTAAAGGGACATTTGCTTTATCAAACCTGCTAAAAGGATTACCCCTCTGTTTGTTTGCTAACCTGTTTAAAGGGACATTTGCTTTATCAAACCTGCTAAAAGGATTACTCCTCTGTTTGTTTGCTAACCTGCTTAACCCTTTAAGGACACAGCTTTCAGTTTGCTCAATTGTTTTATGACGGAAAAATTCCATCATATGTCCTTAAGAGGTTAAAGGGACATTTGCTTTATCAAACCTGCTAAAAGGATTACCTCTCTGTTTGTTTGCTAACCTGCTTAAAGGGACATTTGCTTTAATCATTCCCCAGTGGGTCACGTCCTGGATATTTCTCAGTGTGCTAGCGTGTGTTTTACTTTTCACGCTAGCAGTTGGGTAGAATCCTGGGCTGATCCTTTACGGCTGACATTACAAACGGGCCAAGAATGGACCCCACTGAATCATCCATGGCAGTGACCCACCAGGGACAGTTATTGGGATCTCATGCTACCCACTTGCAATCCTTGGACGCAAAGTTGGATCAGATAACTACTTTACTTCAGAATATGGCTGCTCCTATACCTCCTAATCCTATTCCTTTGGAGCCCTCTCCTCCTACGAATCCTACCAATCAGTCACAAGGTCAACTCAGTCCTAGGATACCCCTTCCGGACAAATATGATGGGAATCCTGAGGATTGTAGAGGTTTTCTTAATCAGTGTCGCCTTCATTTTCGGAATAGTCCTCTTCTTTTTGCAACCCCCTCTTCTAGAATCACTTTCCTTATATCCTTAATGAAAGGTAGAGCTTTAGCCTGGGTATCACCTTTGCTTGAAAAGAATGATCCAATACTTCAGGATGTGGATACATTCCTCTCTGTCTTTTCAAATGTCTTCGATAAACCGGGGAGGTCCGCCGCTGCTGAAGCTTCCCTCCTAGACTTACGACAAGGTGGTCAATCTGTATCTCAATATGCCATTGAGTTTCGCACCCTAGCTTCTGAGACTATTTGGAATCAGGGAGCTCTTAGAGCAGCTTTTCGTAAAGGACTCTCTGAACGTCTCAAAGATGAGTTGGTCTATCGTGAACTTCCTGAATCTTTAGAAGCTTTGATTAATCTTTGTATTTGCCTCGATTCCAGATACCGCGAACGCCAACAAGAAAGAGAAAGAAGTCAGAAATCTTCTAGTCGACTTTTTCGTCTGGTTCCTCGCCTCTCTAACACTGTAACTCCTGCTTCTCCACCTTTCGACCAGGCAGAACCAATGGAAATAGGCACCATTAGATTAACCGAAACTGAACGTCTGAGGAGATGCTCTCTTGGACTTTGTTTATACTGTGGCCTTAAAGGACATTTATTAAAGGATTGTCCTACCAGACCGGTAAAAGCCAGGGCTTAACTTCTGTCCAGGGAGCTGAGTTAAGCCAAATAGGATTTCATTCCCTCAATAATAAACTTTTTGTTCCGGTTACTCTTCAAATTGGAGGAGACCAGATTCATGCCCAAGCCCTTATTGACTCGGGTGCTGGAGGAGTCTTCATCGATTCCACATTTGCAACTTCTCACTCTATTCCCTTAAAAAGAAAGGAGTATTCTATTCCTGTCTCCACCGTTAGTGGAGATCCTTTGGGTCCCGGACTTATCCAGTTTGCTACTAGACCCATTCTCTTTTCTGTAGGAATTCTTCATTCGGAGACAATATGTTTTGACGTTATCTCGACTCCTCAATTTCCCATAATTTTGGGTCTTCCCTGGCTCCAGTTACATAATCCTGTCTTCTCTTGGACTCAAGGCGAACTCACCTCCTGGGGATCTGCATGTCAAAATAGTTGTCTTCAAATTCCCTCTAAAGTGCCTCTCACTATTGCACTCACTACTGACAACTCCGGGTCGTTACCCGCATCTTATCAAGATTTTGTTGATGTTTTTTCCAAGAAAGAAGCAGAACGTCTTCCCCCTCACCGTCCTTTTGATTGTCCCATTGATCTACTTCCTGGTGCTACCTACCCTCGAGGCAAGACGTATCCGCTCTTAAGACCTGAGAATGTAGGCTTGGAGGAATATATCCAAGATAGTTTGGCTAGAGGTTTTATTCGACCTTCCTCTTCTCCTCTAGGAGCAGGTTTCTTTTTTGTAGGAAAAAAGGATGGAGGTTTGCGACCTTGTATTGATTACCGGGGTTTGAATCAAATCACAGTCAAGAATAGTTACCCCTTACCCCTTATTCCTGAACTGTTCACCTATCTTCAGGGAGCTACAATATTTACCAAACTGGATCTTCGTGGTGCGTACAATCTTATCCGTATGCGCAAGGGTGATGAATGGAAAACTGCCTTTAACACTCATTTTGGGCATTATAAGTATCTGGTCATGCCTTTTGGGCTATGTAATGCCCCTGCTGTGTTTCAACACTTTGTGAACGAGATCTTTCGGGATTTTTTGAACACTTTTGTCATCATATATCTCGACGATATTCTAATTTTTTCTCAAACTTATCAAGATCATGTGCTTCACGTCAGGAAGAGACAATCAATTGTTTGCCAAATTGGAGAAATGTTCATTTCATCAAAAATCCATACCCTTCTTGGGTTATGTGATCTCTGAATCTGGATTTGAGATGGATCCAACTAAACTCTCTTCCATCTTGGATTGGCCTAGACCTGATTCTCTTAAGTCTTTACAACGTTTTCTTGGCTTCGCCAGTTATTACAGGAAATTTATCAAAGGATTTGCAACTATTACCACTCCTCTTACTTCACTCACTAAAAAGGGGCAAAACTGTAAAGAATGGCCTCCAGAGGCTATTAAAGCTTTTGAGTCTCTCAAGGAAGCCTTCTCTTCTGCGCCCATACTCCGCCATCCAAATCCGGATTTTCAATTCATCCTAGAAGTAGATGCTTCTTCTGTTGCTGCTGGAGCTGTTCTCTCTCAACGAATACCCGACACAGGAAAGATTCATCCTGTAGGTTTCTTTTCCAGGAAATTTACCCCTTCTGAATTAAACTACGATGTAGGCAATAAAGAGTTACTTGCCATCAAGATGGCTCTGGACGAATGAAGGCATTGGCTGGAGGGTACTACTTTACCATTTTCCATACTCACAGATCATAAAAATCTTCTTTATCTCCAAACTGCCAAACGATTGAATTCCAGGCAGGCTCGTTGGTCTTTATTCTTCTTACGTTTTCATTACAATCTTTCTTATATACCTGGTTCTAAGAATATAAAAGCTGATGCTCTTTCCAGACAATTTCAATCTACCTCTACTCCTGAATCTGGTAACATCCTTCAACCACATAAAGTCATAGCTCAGTTATCAACTTCTTGCTTACTGGATTTACAGACTGCTCAAAAGGACCTTCCTTTGTCCTGCAAACCTCCTGATGGTTTACTGTTTGTCCCGGAACGCCTTAGCTCCAAGATCCTACATTGGGCCCATGATAGTCCTCTCTCCGGACATCCTGGCATCAGTAACACTGCTCGGAATCTCAAACGGTATGTCTGGTGGCCTACTCTCACTCAAGATGTTAAAGACTATGTATCTGTTTGCACACAATGTGCTACCAATAAGACTCCTCGTCAACTCCCTTCTGGTTTGCTTCAACCTTTACCCATTCCTCACCTGCCTTGGACCCATTTATCTATGGACTTTATTACTGACCTTCCTCTTTCTGCTGGAAACAACACTATTTGGGTGGTTGTCGACAGGTTCACTAAGACAGCTCATTTCATTCCTTTGCCTGGCCTACCCTCTGCCAAAAGACTTTCTGAGCTTTTTCTTTTGCATATTGTGAGATTACATAGGTTTCCTCTGGATATCGTCTCCAATAGAGGAGTACAATTTGTTTCTCGGTTCTGGAAATGGCTCTGCAAACATTTTGGTACTATTGTCTCTTTGTCTACCTCACATCATCCGCAGTCTAATGGCCAGACTGAAAGAGTTAACCAGTGTCTGGAGACTTATCTTAGACAATATGTGGACCATCATCACTCTAATTGGACTCGTTATCTTCCTTTGGCGGAGTTGGCTCATAATGCCCTATACAATTCGTCTCTTCAATCTTCTCCCTTTTATGCAGCTTATGGATTTCAACCCAGAACATTTCCTATGCATACTACTTCCACAGAAAATCCTGCTTCTGATCAAACTGCTCAGAGATTAACTCGCCATTGGCGGTTGATACGTCGCCTTTTATCCAAAGCCTCTAATCGATATAAGCTCTTTGCGGATCGCCGACGGAAGAAAGCTCCCAAATATCGTCCTGGGGACAAGGTTTGGATTTCTACGCGTTATCTTCATCTCAAACAACCTTCTACTAAATTGGGTCCACGATATGTGGGTCCTTTCCGGATACTGGGTCAAGTTTGTTCTACTGCATACAGAGTTGCTCTTCCCAAGACTCTTAAAGCTCACCCTGTCTTCCATGTTTCTCTCCTGAAACCTGTGATATCTAATAGATATTCTAAGTCTCTGCCCAAGCCTCAGCCTCTCTTGGTACAGGGACAGCCTGAGTTTGAGGTTGCTCACATTCTGGATTCCAAACTTTGTGGCAAGAAATTGTACTGTCTCATCCATTGGAAGGGCTATCCAGTCACAGAGCGGACTTGGGAACCAGCCCAACAAGTACACACCCCTGCTTTGATTAGGGCCTTTCACAAGACTTATCCTGCTAGGCCTGGTCCTGTCCCCCGGAGGGGTCCTTGAGGGGGGGTGCTGTCACGCTCGATCCGCTCATCGCCGTGTCACCGCGGCTCACGGATCTTTTCTGTGACGCGGTTCTTTGTACACTCCTCCTAACGTTGGCGTCTCTCTCTCTCTCTGCCTTCAAAAGACTGGCGAAAGATCTTTTCTGGGGCCCGTTTTGTCTTCCAGTCTCAGAAGCTATGTGAGTACTGTGTCTAACCTGATTCCTGGATATTTGACCTTTGCCTGCCTGACCTTGTTATTTTCCTAATCCCTCAAACTGTCTACTGGAGTGTTTAATCCTTGTCTACCTGATTATACATTTGCTTTAACAAACCTGCTGAAAGGATTATCTATCTGTTTGTTTGCTAACCTGCTTAAAGGGACATTTGCTTAATCAAACCTGCTAAAAGGATTACCTCTCTGTTTGTTTGCTAACCTGCTTAAAGGGACATTTGCGTTTTCAAACCTGCTAAAAGAATTACCTCTTTGTTTGTTTGCTAAACCTACTTAAAGGGACATTTGCTTTATCAAACCTGCTAAAAGGATTACCCCTCTGTTTGTTTGCTAACCTGTTTAAAGGGACATTTGCTTTATCAAACCTGCTAAAAGGATTACTCCTCTGTTTGTTTGCTAACCTGCTTAAAGGGACATTTGCTTTATCAAACCTACTAAAAGGATTACCCCTCTGTTTATTTGCTAACCTGCTTAAAGGGACATTTGCTTTATCAAACCTACTAAAAGGATTACCCCTCTGTTTGTTTGCTAACCTGCTTAAAGGGATATTTGCTTTATCAAACCTGCTAAAAGGATTACCTCTCTGTTTGTTTGCTAACCTGCTTAAAGGGACATTTGCTTTAATCATTCCTGAGTGGGTAACGTCCTGGATATTTCTCAGTGTGCTAGCGTGTGTTTTACTTTTCACGCTAGCAGTTGGGTAGAATCCTGGGCTGATCCTTTACGGCTGACAATATATATATTTATATACACACACACATATATATATATATATATACATACAAAGAGAGAAGCGCTCTACCAGGAACGAACAACAGCTCAGTGGCTTGTTCTATGGCGATTTACCACCCGGAAGCAGCCTCTTTTAGACCAGTGTGCTTTTCACAGAAGAAAACTTTCCTGAAGTATATCAGTCTGATCCTGCCAAGTAAGGTCAGTCCAGCCCCGAAATACCAGGCAATTCTCCTCTGAACAAGGAACATGACAACCCCAGACGATCGTTTCGGCCTCCTATGGGCCTTGTTAGTGAGGTGCAGCCACATTCCTCTAAGCACACTGGGCAAGGAGTCCACGTCTGGTTTCCCCCATCACCCATAGGGAGACTTCCCCAGGGTCATAATAATTTGCATACAAAGAGAGAAGTGCTCTACCAGGAACGAACAACAGCTCAGTGGCTTGTTCTATGGCAATTTACCACCCGGAAGCAGCCTCTTTTAGACCAGTGTGCTTTTCACAGAAGAAAACTTTCATGAAGTATATCAGTCTGATCCTGCCAAGTAAGGTCAGTCCAGCCCCGAAATACCAGGCAATTCTCCTCTGAACAAGGAACATGACAACCCCAGACGATCGTTTTGGCCTCCTATGGGCCTCGTCAGTGAGGTGCAGCCACATTCCTCTAAGCACACTGGGCAAGGAGTCCACGTCTGGTTTCCCCCATCACCCATAGGGAGACTTCCCCAGGGTCATAATAATTTGCATACAAAGAGAGAAGCGCTCTACCAGGAACGAACAACAGCTCAGTGGCTTGTTCTATGGCAATTTACCACCCGGAAACAGCCTCTTTTAGACCAGTGTGCTTTTCACAGAAGAAAACTTTCCTGAAGTATATCAGTCTGATCCTGCCAAGTAAGGTCAGTCCAGCCCCGAAATACCAGGCAATTCTCCTCTGAACAAGGAACATGACAACCCCAGACGATCGTTTCGGCCTCCTATGGGCCTCGTCAGTGAGGTGCAGCCACATTCCTCTAAGCACACTGGGGAAGGAGTCCACGTCTGGTTTCCCCCATCACCCATAGGGAGACTTCCCCAGGGTCATAATAATTTGCATACAAAGAGAGAAGCACTCTACCAGGAACGAACAACAGCTCAGTGGCTTGTTCTATGGCGTTTTACCACCCGGAAGCAGCCTCTTTTAGACCAGTGTGCTTTTCACAGAAGAAAACTTTCCTGAAGTATATCAGTCTGATCCTGCCAAGTAAGGTCAGTCCAGCCCCAAAATACCAGGCAATTCTCCTCTGAACAAGGAACATGACAACCCCAGACGATCGTTTCGGCCTCCTATGGGCCTCGTCAGTGAGGTGCAGCCACTGGGGTTTTGCTGTTTCTCTTGTTCAGAGAGGGATTGCCTGGTATTTCGGGGCTGGACTGTACTGTGAAGTCAGGATCAGACTGATATGCTACAGGAAAGTTCTTCTCTGTGAAAGGCACATATTGAGCAAAAAGAGGCTTCTTCTAGGGTGGTAACTTGCCATAGAACAAGCTATTATGCTATTGTTCATTCCCAGGTTGAGCGCTTCTCTCTTTTTATTTATGCAAATTATGACACTGGGGGAAGTCTCCCTAAGTGTGATGCAGGAATCCAGACGTGGACCCGTTGCTCAGTGTGCCTAGAGGGATATGGCTGCACCTCACTGACGAGGCCCACAATATGCCGAAACGTACGTCTGGGGTTTTGCTGTTTCTCTTGTTCAGAGAGGGATTGCCTGGTATTTCGGGGCTGGACTGTACTGTGAAGTCAGGATCAGACTGATATGCTACAGGAAAGTTCTTCTCTGTGAAAGACACATATTGAGCAAAAAGAGGCTGCTTCTAGGGTGGTAACTTGCCATAGAACAAGCTATTATGCTATTGTTCGTTCCCAGGTTGAGCGCTTCTCTCTTTTTATTTATGCAAATTATGACACTTGGGGAAGTCTCCCTAAGTGTGATGCGGGAATCCAGACGTGGACCCGTTGCTCAGTGTGCCTAGCGGGATATGGCTGCACCTCACTGACGAGGCCCACAGAAGGCCGAAATGATCAGCTGAGGTTGTTTCTCGGGCCTTTGGCTTGGATCAAGTGCAGTTTTCTGTGCTTGGTCTTGGTCTTGGTTTGCTGCCTGGAAACCTGCTCCTTCGGCCTGGGGTCCTTTCCCTTTGGGGTTTGGGCTCCTGCTGCTATTGGGGGGGTGGCTACTCCTTAGGCGTAGAGCAACTGGGTAGTAGGGCCGTCCCCTTGGCCTTGTGGCATCGTCCCTGGACTTCAGCCACATGCTGCTTTTGGGGGGGCGCTCTGAAATCCAGCCTAAAGAGGCAATAGGGCAAATATGGCTACCAATGTGCCAAATGTTCCCCATACACTTCGGGTGTTGATTTCTGAGGACTTTCGAGAGAAGATTGGTTTGGCTCATGTCCAGCAGGTGGTTTTGGAGGGTGTTTTGAAGATGCCAAGAGCAAGTTTGCATTGTGTTCAGTCATTCCCTTCAAGAGGCATTTTTGATGTGGCTTTCACCGATGAGCATTATTTACAGACCTGCTATCAACGGACTATTGATATGGCTGCTGCTCCAGAGTTGGTTGGAATGAAATTTGTTGCCTGTGTTCAGAGGGAGAGAAGAATCCCGGTGACAGTACATATGTACAACCCTTGGGTCACTGATGTGGAAATTTGTCTGTTTCTTTGTCGCTACTTTGATGATGTTCAAGAAGGTAGCAAGCTGAAGAATCAGTTTGGGACTTTCAATGGAAAGCGCAGGTTCTGGGTGTGGTTTGTGCCTGATGAATTAGGTATTGGTGGAAAGAAACACCCTCCACAGACTTTTGCCATTGGTGGGAATAGAGGTTTCCTATACTATGATGACATGCCTCTTTTTTGCCGTAGTTGCAACCTGTTTGGTCACATTGCTGAAAATTGCCCAGGCGCCAGATGTCGAAATTGCGGTGAGGAGGATCATCTTGTTGCCCACTGTAGTAAATGCCGGACCTGTGACCTGTGTGGTTCTTCAAGTCATCTGTGTAGGATGTGTCCTTTGATGAAGTTGCAGGGGCTTGATAGAGTGAAGCCTTCCTATGCTGATGTTGCAAAAAAAACATCTTCAGTTGCAGCTGAGCCATCTGTGAATGAGGAGGAGGTCTCTGATGAGGCATTGAACTCTATATTACCTCTTTTGTGCAAGAAATCTGCATTTGGGGTCCCTGTGGGAGAGGTGGCTGATGCTCCTGTTGTGGTTCCTGTGTCTGAGAAGGTGGAGGAAGCCCAATATCATCTTCAGGAAGTGGATCTTGCTACATCTAATGTGATAGCTGCTTCAGATGTTCTTGAAGCCCTGTTGCCCAATTCTGTGGATGATACTGTTGCTGTTCCTGGGACAGAGAATTTTTCCTTCACTGAGTCATCTTGTGATGCTGCTCCTGATGCTGTTCTTGGTGAAGGGGAGAACATTGATTGGTCTGCTGTTGTGTCCTCTAGTTCTGAGGAGGATATGGACACTGAAGGGAAAAAATCTTCCTCCAAGCGAAAAATAGATGTGGATTCTGATGGATGGGAGAGTCCTGATTTGAATCTTCCAGTAGTTAAGGGTGCAGATCCAGATACTACAAGTGATGCTGACTCTTTAATTTCAGAGTTTCCTTCTGTCTCTACTAAAGACGTTCCTTCTGACTCAAGCCAGTGTATAGGTGACTTTTCTGATGCCTCTTCTGTTGGTTATCTAGATAAAAGAGATGTGAACCAACTTGCTGAAGTTACTGGTTATGAGGCTGGCAAGGGGGAGCCTAGGAGGTCGGAGCGTTACAGAGGCAGATTTAAAGGATCTCCTTTGAGTCCTAAGAAAAAGAAAGGAAAGAAGAAGTCCTGATGTTATTTCTTTTTTTGTTTTTCTTTAATTTATTTGTGTGATGTTTCTGACCATTTCTTCCCTTAATGTCAGGTGTATGACAACTATAGCAAGGAGAGCTGCAATTTTTAAATTATTATCTGTATGTTCTGCTAATATTTTTTGTTTGCAGGAATGTGGTCTCTCTGAACATCCTAAATGTGCTGACTGGGAATATGGTCCTAAAGTATGGTCTTGTTCTTCTGATAGGAATGGGGGGGGGGTGGGAGTTTTGTTTAAGGGGTTTAGTTTTTCAATCCTTAATGTAGTTCATATTGTCCCAGGTCGGGTACTTTTGGTTAGTTTTAGTTTTTGTGGGACTGTTTTTCGTTTGTTTAATGTATATGCTTCTCCAAATAGGGTAGAACGTTTGCTTAAAGGGACAGTACACTGTAAAAATTTTTTTCCATAAATGTATTTTAAATGACTTGTTATACCAAGTGCAGAGTATAAAATATTTGAGAAATTTCATTTTCGGGTTTATTTGTGTATCTGAAGTAGCTGGTTTTGTGCTTTGAAACCACAGCCTATTACAATAGGTTGAGCTTCAGGTAATATCAGATCTCATTATGTTATCACTTTCATGTACACAGACTTGCTTCCTTATCTTATATTTGTCTGGAACACCAAAGCTCAATACATAGAGAGAACAATGGAAAATTATCATTTTATTACTTAACTATCATGCCCCCACTGAGGGTGTAATCTCTTCTGCTGGCTGTGTTTACTTAGGCTTGTCAATAGCATATACGCCAGTATCAAAACTTTCAGTATAGGTTAGGAAACCACAAGCTAAATCAGCTATTTCAAATGCTGAAATATGAGTAAAGGAGCTACTTGCAACCATTTTAATACACTCTAGCAGGTAAAAAGGATAATTGGGAATAATTTAAAGGGGAGAAAGTTTTTGGGTTAACTGTCCCTTTAATTTTGAAACTTTAAGGTTTTATCTGCCAGGTCGAGAGCCAACTTTTTTGGTTGGGGATTTTAATTGTATTATTATGAATGGGGACAGAGAGGGTGGGAGTGATTGTAGGGTGGATAGCTCAGGGAAGATTTTACTTGATTTGCTTAAATCTTTCGGTTTGAAGGATGCCTTTGGGTCTGTTTCTTTTTCAGGGGAGGGTTTTACTTTCTTTAGTGATAGTGGTGGGATAAAATCTCGAATTGATTTTTGTTTTTTTATCTAAATTTTTATGTGTTGATGATTTTTCTTTAAAGCGGATGCCCTTTACGGATCATGCCCTTTTGATGTGTAAGGTGAATTGTGATTTGAAGATCAAGTATGGTAAGGGTGTTTGGAAACTGAATGTGGATTTGTTAGAAGATGAGAAGTTTAAGCGTCAGTTTGTTTGGATGTATGAAAGGTGGCGTGAAAGAAAATGTGATTTTAGTAATGTGCTTATGTGGTGGGAATGGTTGAAGGTGGAAATAAAGAGGTTTTTTATTAAGAAAGGCTGTGAGAAAGCTAGAATGGAAAGGGAGATGTATGGTAAATGGTATCTGAGGTTGTTGTATTTGTATGAATTGAGAAATTGTGGTATTGATGTGCATGAGGAAATTGCTGAAGCAAGAAAAATAATTAAAAAGTGTATGCATGAAAAAGGAAAGAAAATTGTTTTTATGGCAAAATTGGAGAAAATGGAAAAGGATGAGTCTTGTAGTAAATATTTTTTTAAGAAAGCTTTTGAAGGAAAGACTGGTTTTGTTAGTGTTTTTGATAAGGTTGAGTCTGAAGTTAATGGTACGGATGGTGTTTTGCGTGAAGTTCATGAGTTTTACAGTGAGCTGTATAAAGAAAAAACAAGAGATGTTTTATTGGAAATTGAGTTGTTGGAAAACATTGAGGTTAAGTTTGAAAAATATGATAATGATTTGTTAGAAAGGGATCTAAGTTTGGATGAGATTGCAGAGGTTGTTAGGAGTTTTAAGAATGGGAAGGTACCTGGTTGTGATGGTTTGCCTGTTGAATTTTATACTTGTTTTTGGAATTTGATTGGGGTGGATATGTTGGATGTTTGTAAGTTTGTTTTTAGAATGAATGTTTTGCATGATTCAATGAGGAAAGGTTTGATTGTTTTGTTATTTAAAAAGGGTGATAAGAGAGATTTGAGGAATTGGAGGCCGATTACGTTGTTGAATGTTGACTATAAGGTTATTGCAAAGGTGTTGGCAAATAGAATGCGTGGAGTGATTGGTAAGGTTGTGGGTGAAGAGCAAGTGTGTGCTGTTCCTGGACGTCAGATTTCTGAAAGTTTGTTGTTACTACGTGATGTACTGTGGTATGTGAGGGAGAGGATGAGGTCTGTTGCTGTTGCTATTGTGGATTTTGAAAAAGCGTATGATAGGGTAGTG
>NC_069500.1:25064713-25286093 GCF_027579735.1 Bombina bombina | reverse complement strand
AACCCGATCGTACTCGATCGGGTTGATTTCCGGCGATGTCTGTCCGCCTGCTCTGAGCAGGCGGACAGGTTATGGAGCAGCGGTCTTTGTGACTGCTACTTCATAACTTCATTCATAAGCTTCATTCGGAGCTTGATAAATATGCCCCAATATCTCAACTTGAACATTGCACAGTTTAAAAAGATTTATTCCAACCACTTGTTACATCCGGAACTTGAGTGTCACTCTTATAACCAGTGAAACTGATGTGGGGTTTTGAATGAACCAAGATGACTATAAGAGCCTCAAAGAGAATTGAAGAGTAGACATATACCCAGGCATATACCCAGGCATATACCCATAAACTACATGTAAACTTATATAGTAAAAACCAAGTGTTTATTTGTAACTAGCTAGCACCAGTTACAGATTGAGTTATTAATGTTTCCACCTCCATTTATAATGGACTGTTCCTCCACTTAACCACTTTACAGCTTTAAGAGGGTGTCATATCCAATCAACAGTTAAGCAAGCCTATATCAATATGCAATCAAAAACAGGGCAACATGCAGTCTATGAATAAGGCTCAGGGAGAACCGAAACCCATAAGACAGGCCCCACTATGAGCTCCTAACAAGCCCACATAACAACTGGCTATAGCTACTCTCTCATCTGTTATGCATTCTATTTCTGGCATACACAGAACTACTGTTTTTAAGTCTATTTATCAATAAACTGCTTTTTTGCTTTGAGCATCGGTCCGGATTTCTCTTTTTGCATGGACTTACCCAGCGGTGGCGACCGCTTACAATTCGGCAACGTCAACTGACGCTGCCTTACGGATCTAAGTGACGTCATCAGACCCGGACACTGGAGTTAGAGTCTCAGCGAACACGCCGAACACGACCTAGCAATGGACACCCCGAATGGCATGGACCTTTGGTGGACACTAAAAGAAGTACTGTCGCATTGGTAAGGGTAATGTTACTTCATTCATTCACCCTTTGCTAGACATGTGAACTCTTTACAAGTTGCTAAGTGTGCTAAGTGTATTATTCAACTGTATGAATTTGTGAGATTACACAGCCTAGCGACACTTGAATACTGTTTTGTTACGGACTGAAATTTTAACATAACACAGTGAACGACTGATAAGACTTGTTATATTTCATTATTATTATACAAGTTTAAGCTGACCACATTTCTTTCGAGCAAGTGCTTACAGGTAGAGGCTGTAATACCCCTATGTTTTGTTCATATTATTATTAATCACTGCCTACAGCCTCCCTTCTCATCACTAATACCAGCTACATCGTTGCTCCCCAGCAGTTACATTGCAGCACCAGAATCGCGAAGGGACAGTTCCTAAGATTGCGTCGGAACTGTTCAGAGGATGACAGCTTCTTTCGTGAAAGCAGAATTCTAAATCAAAACATTCTTGAGCGTGGGTACACTAAAAATGTTGTATCAAGAGCCTTTAACGAGGTCTCACAACGGGATAGATTATCCCTTTTGGAAAATACCCCAAAACAGAGATCTGCAAGACACAAGCCAACTTTTGTGACCACATACAGTTCACAGTATTATGCTGTGTGCAAAATTCTCAGGAAAAATCTACCGATTTTGTTGGTGGATGATATCCTGAAAGATGAAATCAAAGAGATGGATGCTTTTGTGTTACTAAGCGAAACATAACCATAGAGAATCAAGTTTCTCCATCACTACTTAAGAAACCAAAATCCAAAAGTAGTTGGTTACTTCAAAAGGGACATTTCAAATGTGGAACAAGCTCATGCAAGGCATGTGGTTTTGTTACCACAGGTAAAACTTTTCAATCAAGAGCAACCCAAAGAATATTTAATTATGCTTATTGCACAAATTGTAGATCCACATTTATCATTTATATGATAACATGCAAAATCTGTGACAAACAATATGTTGGCTGCACCTCTAGGGAGGCAAGAGAGAGGGTATGTGCCCATCTCAATGACATTGAACGTGGTATTCTTACCACTGGAGCCTCAAAACATTTTATTGAGGTTCACCAAGGTGATCTTAGAAGTTTCACATGGATGGTCATTGATCATATTCCTAAAAGGCCAAGAGGGGGTGATAGATCCAGGGACCTTTTGAAAAAAGAGGTATTCTGGATCTTCACTCTAGGGACCAGGCAACCAATAGGCCTGAATATTGAAACAGACTTGATTAATCATTGGTGACCTCCAATGTAACCTGTTCATTTAAGTGCCTTAGCTTTCAAGTCCTCATGCGAGATGTGAGTGCTTTTTCGCCTAATATCGCTTGGACATCTCCATTTTCCAATCATTGATCCACTTAGGTTCACAAAATCGTTAATGCTAATTAATCTACACTCACTCTGTATTACTTTACATTCTAGATGTTATAATTGTTCCAGTATGGATTAGTTTCTATTATCCATCCTTCCCACTATAGATGTATAGGTTAGAACAGATCAGGACTATTTATATAGTGTATGTCATTTAGGTTCATTAATTTGGCAGTATTAGGTATGGATAAGATAATGGTTAATCCCCTTGATTATTATTTTTAGTCAGTACATAGTCCGTTGAGACATCCCAGACTAGATTTAGGTATTAATACATCCTCTTAGTAAGGTTGTCCAATTTGGGGTAAAACTTAAGGTCTATCAATTGTGCATTCCAAAAAACATTAGACCTATATTTTGTTATTTCACGACTCTCACTTAACTATAAATAAGTAAATAGGTTGGTAATAATATATAGGATAAGGTATTTGCTTTACACCTTCTTTAGTTCCTGATCCATTTCATTTCATTTTGACATATAGCTCTTTTTCTTATAGTGGTTATTAAGCCGATACTACATTTCTTATTTAACATCTAGTAAAAACCAAGTGTTTATTTGTAACTAGCTAGCACCAGTTACAGATTGAGTTATTAATGTTTCCAGCTCCATTTATAATGGACTGTTCCTCCACTTACCCACTTTACAGCTTTAAGAGGGCGTCATATCCAATCAACAGTTAGGCAAGCCTATATCAATATGCAATCAAAAACAGGGCAACATGCAGTCTATGAATAAGGCTCAGGGAGAGCCGAAACGCGTAAGACAGGCCCCACTATGAGCTCCTAACAAGCCCACATAACAACTGGCCATAGCTACTCTCTCACCTGTTATGCATTCTATTTCTGGCATACACAGAACTACTGTTTTTAAGTCTATTTGTCAATAAAGTGCTTTTTTGCTTTGAGCATCGGTCCGGATTCCTCTTTTTGCATATATATATATATATATATATAGTGTTCAATACACGTATGGGGTGTCTAGGTTGTTGAAATTGAAAAGTCCAACTCATGTTAAGCATATACAATGAATGATTTAAAGGGACAGGAAACCCCAAAATTTTCTTTCATGATTTGGATAGGGTACACAACTTTAAACAACTTTACAATTTACTTCTATTATCAAATTTGTCTCATTTTCTTGTTATCATTTGCTGAAGGAACAGCATTGTGCTACTGACAGCTAACTGAACACATCTAGTTAGCCAATCACAAGAGAAAAATATATGCAGGCACCAATCAGTGGCTAGCTCCCACTAGAGTAGGGTATGTGCGTATTCCTTTTTCAACATTAGATACCAAGAGAAAATATAGTGAATCACTCAAGTTTAATGTTGACTTTCTTCATCCTTTAAGGAGCTATACATTATCAAGGGAGATAGTATATTTGTGATTTTCTTAAATGTATATTTCAAATAAAAAACATAAAAACTGCAGGTAACTAATTTGATAAAAACATTTGCAAAACCTGAAGCTTTGCAGCCAATCAGAGATGAACTTGTTTGAATTGGCCATGTTGGCTACTCCCCTTTGCCCATCTAAGGGCTTCATGTTAGTAGACACCTTGGGCTCAACAAACTAACCAGTGGATGCTGCTTTGAGTTCTTATGATGCAGGCTTGTTCATGCGAGCCTGTTTTCCATAATTATGCTAGGATTAGTTTAGTTTTTTGTAGATAGGAGCTTATTTGTAATAACTAGAGGCACGGAAGTCTCCTTCTTGGTTTTATCTCCTTTAGGCATAATAAAAAGTTGATTTAATTCTTAGCACCTGGGTCAGCAATGCCAGCAAGATTCAAACCCACAGTTGGAAAGCAGTTCAGTGATGTGGGTAAAGTACAATTCAAAGTCAGAGACACCATAGTCAGCGGTGCCAGTGGAGTACAAGTTCTGGATACAAATATAGTTCAGAGGTGCAGTAAAGATTACAGCAGTAAACAGTGCAGGCAAAGAACAAACCAACTGAAGAACGCTGTGGTAAGAGCCAGGGGACAAATAGGCAACCAAGTCAGAAAGATGCAGAGGATCAAACAACAGAAATTGTAAAAGGTGAGGTCCAAAAACAAAGCTGAGGTCAAAAATCCAGGAAGTTGCCTATCAAATAATCAAAGGAAAGAAACTCAGAGCATTGATAACTGGGTGTGGCTGCCATATATAGCAAACTAATAATAACAATGTGATGCACCTGGTAAAGGCAATAAGCATGTGACCTACTAAGCAGACTCCCAGATAAGCTGTTCCACAGCCAAGTGCTGGAAAGCTCAGTGAAAAGCACACTAGACCAGGAGACACAGGTTCAAGTCCAACCCAGAGACCACACCAAGCAAACAGACACACAAAACCTGACATTACAGCAATACAAGTAGCGGCTGTCATACATCTGAGGTTGTGCAGATAAACCCTTTAAAATTTGCAAGTATAGTCTAAATCACTAGAGGGATTGAGACTGAGAGAATGCACGTATATAGCACTTCTAATACCCCTGAAATATTTAGACCTCATACTGTGCAAACAGGATCAAAAGGTTGAATGCTAAAATTAAAACATAAGTTTTATTACTACAAAGGTTGAATAAAATCAATGTGTGAGTGTGTGCAGTTTAAAAACACATAGAAACTCGAATTAGAATTATCCTAGCTATAATGTAGCATTGGCATATGTGGGTATAACTTGAAAGCAACCAGGATATGTAGTATTAATATAGTGAGTAAATATTGTTGATTGTAAGGTAGACAATTGTTGTGATTAATTTTGTATCTCACTTATTTTGTAGCACTGATTAACAAACCCGGTCAGAGATTATATCGCCTATGTTAAGTATTCACACTATTGTGGGAATAAGTGTGCCCACTTCAAAGCTGTTTGGATTATAAAAATGATATGTAGATAATATAGCTGCGTGATATATTAGCCCTTGGAATAGGGAACCATCTATGCTGAGAGTAGTAGTAGAGCTATAAATATTACCCTTTATATTGTGATGGTAAAATATTGTTCAGTGGAAATACAACTGCATCCACAATTATATTAAATGGTGAAGCGTGATTTCTTCACGCTTAAGTGTCGCTTTTAGTATGTTATAATAAATATAGCAACATGCATCACTGTGATCCTTTGATTGATAATGCAATAATGGGTCTTTTAATGGATCAAAAAAATAACTGTGCCTATGTAAATATGCCTATGTAAATATCTATCAAGGGATGATTTGTTTATTTTATTACCACTTGGTGTAAGAATAAATATACTAATATAGGATAAAAGATTACAGTTACTGGATCTTTAGTGAAACGTGCCCTAATTCAGGCTTACTATCAGTGTCTACGTAATAAATTTCTCAGTATTATACTGTTATTAGTATAGCCCTGTGTGACCTTATTTAACGTTCATAAATTGAGTTTGAATTCTCTAAAGTGCTGGAATCACTAACGGCTAGATTTAGAGTTTGGCGTTAGCCGTCAAAACCAGCGTTAGAGGCTCCTAACGCTGGTTTTGGGCTACCGCTGGTATTTGGAGTCAGTCATTAAAGGGTCTAACGCTCACTTTGCAGCCGTGATCCATACCGCAGATCCCCCTACGCCAATTGCGTATCCTATCTTTTCAATGGGATCTTTCTAACTCCGGTATTTAGAGTCGTTTCTGAAGTGAGCGTTAGACATCTAACGACAAAACTCCAGCCGCAGGAAAAAAGTCAGTAGTTAAGAGCTTTCTGGGCTAACGCCGGTTTATAAAGCTCTTAACTACTGTACTCTAAAGTACACTAACACCCATAAACTAATGAAATGTAGTGTGTCACTGAGCTACTGCAATGTTGACCCTTAGCTCTAATAAATTGACCCCTAGCGGTCAAAAAAATGTGGAAAATCAGAAGAAATACTATCAAAGCGCCAAATAACAATGGCAGGGTCTGAACTTGTGCAATAAATCTTATTAAAACAGATGCATTTAAATAAAGGATTTAAAACAATATGACAATTTGTACAAATTTAATGAAGGATAATAAACAGTATGACAATATAACAATTAAAACAAATAGTCGAGGATCCAAGATTTTACAATAAGTTTAAAAGCCCAAATTCTTGGGAAACAACAAGAGTTAACATATGATAAAATATAACTCGTGAGAAATGTCTAACTCTTGTTAGTGAAAATAATTTATGTGTAGACCTTTGGTTGTGTTGGAGCGGTGTTCTTAATTTTCCTGATTAACCTTATGTCTAAGTGATTTTGGTGTGTCTTCTCCTAATATTTTCCAGAAATTTGCAATATGTTGTGCAAAAGAGAAAAGGTGCAGATGCTTGATTGGAAAAAATATATAATGGACTTAATGTGAAAAAAATATATAATGAACTTTGTGAAAAAATATGTGTCAAAGTCAATGGCGTGTCAAAAAACAAAAAACAAACAATAGTTTTTTGAAAAATAGTGAAAAAACTGCACTTGAAAACAATAAGCAGAGAACAGTGTAAACAGTAAAAAAATTCAGTTAAAATTTCAAAAATGGTGCATATCTAGATACAATCTGTCTTAGTGACTGATAAACAGTAAAAATGATGAACAGTAAAAGTGTGGTCTTCACAGTTGTGCAAATACGATCCAGTGATCAAAACAAAAAGGAAATGTGATCCATAATGTTAAAAGTAAAAGTTCAATCCAAGTGAAAAAAGAAAAGAAAAATATTTGTTCAGATTAGTGTAGAACAGTGACACATCCAGGGGTTATGTCAAATTTTAAAATGTATATGTGATTATTTTCTCCAAGATTGAGGGTGCAATGTGTCTTCTAAGCAATAAATTCAACTTGCTGCAGATAAAATTCCTTCTGCCAAAAAAAGAAATAAATAATAGTGTAGATGGTTTAAAAAGAATAATATTACCAGAATGTCACTCACCAGTCGACGCGTTTCGGTCATCCACTGACCTTTATCAAGACTGTTTTTTTAATATGATTGGGGTCTTTATATACCTTTATTGGTAGTTGCCATTTTTCGTTATACCGGAAGTGAACCTCACCACTTCCGGTTTCGCGTAACGCTGATATTTCTTATATACCGTGTATTACTTCTCAAATTGTCAGGCACTTTCCTATAGCTTCATCCCTGTTTATTTTGTTTATTTTAAGTGGCTGTGGGACAATTTTTCTCACGGATCTCTTTTGGATTCAATATGTACATTCCCCTATTGGTTAGCCTTATACACAGAAATCTTTCCGATTGGCTGGATAAAGGGCGGGTTGTGAGAAATCCACACTATTGGCCATTGATGATGTTATGGGTAACTGTGGCATGTGTCTATGTTTACAGGACTGCTTGTCCATTTTTTCAGCCTGCCTATTGGATGCCAAAAAATGTCCACACTCCTTAACGATTGGTTAAATTTGGAGGTGTGTAGTAAATTACAGAATTCTATTGGTTTCTGTGAATATAATACGAGAGAGTTCGTTGTGTTGAAATTTTCAATAATGCCGACTATTATATATACAGGATGTCAGTTAGATTGTATGAGAAAATAATAATCCTTTATATCACATAGATTTAAATCTTGAATTGCAACAGTATTCCAGAGTGTGTATACGTCCTATGTGTATCATCTCAAAGTATACTAGCATGACTTTATACAGAGTGTAACTCGAAATATTTACTTCACATTAATGGATTTAGGTTTTTAACATGACTGCCTTCTAAGGAAATAGACCCTGTACATTGTTCCTTGTGCTTATCTATAACTACTCATCTGTAGTTTTTCTAAGTTTATCACAACTTGAAAAACGGGTTTGTTGTATAATACTCAGTTTATTTAGTGTTATAAGACCATATTTCTGATTCTCCAACATTTGTTAAACATTTTATAAAAAATGTTGTTAAATATCTTGTAAAAAAAAAAATTTTCTCTTTGATTTCCTATTTTTCAATCTTTTAATATTTTTCAATATGTGATGGAATGCCAGGAAAAGGGATTATATCAAGATTTCAATACTGCAAGTGGCTGGCTATTTCATCTGTATTAATATATATAGAACTTAAGTGTTCTTGCGGTACTTTTGGATTTTAAGTTTCTATTTAGCTTGAAAAGATATAATGAAACCAATCTACAGAGATATATTAAAGTTTATTATTTTTAAATCTATTAGTATATATTTAAAGAGGGGGTAGTTATCATCTCGAATGTCAGAAGAAGTTTTCAAAGGAAATTTCCAAAAGTTATTCCTTTTCCAGTCTGTGTTCTATGTATATTTTGACTTTTTCAACTAATTGCTTTTATTACTGATTACTCAGAGGCTACTTAATCTTGGTATGCAAGACTTGAATGTACGAGGAAATTCATATTAATCATCCTATGTGGGAAGATAAAGATGTTGAATCTGGATTAGATTCACCCATGGTCTTTTCCATGGTAGTAATCAAGAATTTTAACATATATGTCTAGTGATATAACATATATGTCTAGTGAGCTCAGGAGAGGCTTTGCTCCCTGGGATCATTATTGCAGTATGGACAACTATAAGTAGATTCACATTTAGGTCAGAGAAGAGATACAAAGGGAGAGCTCTTGCACGCACATCCTGTTTTCATTCTTATGCCATTGTTTAGTTTTCATTTTATCTGGTTTAATTCTCACCAGGTCAGATTGGGAAATATAAAAATTCTTTTAATCATTCATCAGGGTGGGTTCGAAAGAAAAATATATTCTCTTATTTTTATTTTTATTGTTTCCGTCAGTGTGTGTTGGGGACCCTCAGTTTCTTTTTTGAGAACAGAAATGGTTTCACCAGGTCATCAAATTTTCTCGCTCAGATAATGGAAAGCATAATTTGTTCTACATTTCTTATATTTCAAGGGTGGTCAAAGTTTGAGATCTTATAAATTACTCTGATTTTCTTCATCTTCATGATCATTCTAAGCTTCTCCTTAGTTCAGATTTAATAAGTGGGACAAATCTTCTTTATTATTTAATCCTCTCGGAAAAAGACAATCTAAACGAAAGATCCATTTTGATTCTTCTGTGAGTAGTTTTTTCTCCTGGTTGCCTCCTCTCCAATCTTTTGGTACTTTTTGTATTCGCATATATTTCAGTGTTCTAATATCTCCAAGATGTTTTTCGGAGAAATGTTTATACAAACCGGTCTCTTTGTTGAGTTTCTCAATGCACAACAAATGCTCACGTATTCTGTCCCTCAATGCCCTAGACGTTTGTCCCACAAACTGGAGACCACAGGGACATTGGAGTAGGTACACAACGTTCTTATCTTGACAGCGTATTAAGTCCTTGATCTTATATTTTTCTTGGTTGTTATGTGATTGGAATTCTGTGGATTTTCTACCACATTTACATGCTTTGCATGTATGACAAGGAAAAAAGCCTTTTACAGTTTTCCCGAATGTGTCTTTTATTTCAGATTTTTTTACCTTTTTTATGCTTGGGGCTAATTTGTTTTTCAAATTATTAGCCCTTATGTACACAAATTTTGGTCTTTGAGGTAGTTTTTCTCCGAGGATGTCATCATCCTTCAATATATTCCAATGCTTCTGAAAAATGTTCTCGATGATATGACTATTTTCACTGTATTCTGTTATTAATGGTATATTAAGGATATCGTTACTTTGGTTCCCACTTGTCTTATCTTTATATTTGGTTAGCTCTTTCCTTTCAATTTTTCCGATTTCTTCTATCTTCTGATCCAAGAATTTTTCATTATAACCTCTCTCAAGAAATTTAGCCTTGATTATTTGGGCTTGTTCTTCCCATTTTTGAGGATCTGAGCAATTTTTCATCATCCTTAAAAGTTGTCCCTTTGGGATGTTAGCTTTCCAATTTCTATGATGACAACTGGTTTGGTGGACATAGTTGTTACTGTCCACCTTTTTGAAATGAGTTGATGTTTCAATGGCATTGTCCTTTATTTCTATTTTTAAATCAAGGTATGTGAGGGATTTCTGACTGTGTTCATACGTGAAATGGAGATTTGCTTCATTTTGATTCATCACCTTAAAGGTGTACTCTAGATCTTCTTGTGTTCCTTTCCAGATCAGTATGATATCGTCAATGTAGCGGCGATAAAAGACCAGGTCCGCGCCCGCTGGGCATGATTCCCAGAAATTTTTTACAAGATGTTTAACAAAAGTTTTTTATAAAATGTTTAACAAATGTCGGAGATTCAGAAATATGGTCTTATAACACTAAATAAACTAAGTGAGTATTATACAACAAACTCGTTTTTCAAGTTATGATAAACTTAGAAAAACTACAGATGAGTAGTTATAGAAGATTAATATCATGTAATATTGTTTGATCATAAGCACAAGGAACAATGTACAGGGTCTATTTCCTTAGAAGGCAATCATGTTAAAAACCTAAATCCATTAATGTGAAGTAAATATTTCGAGTTACACTCTGTATAAAGTCATGCTAGTATACTTTGAGATGATACACATAGGACGTATACACACTCTGGAATACTGTTGCAATTCAAGATTTAAATCTATGTGATATAAAGGATTATTATGTTCTCATACAATCTAACTGACATCCTGTATATATAATAGTCGGCATTATTGAAAATTTCAACACAACGAACTCTCTCGTATTATATTCACAGAAACCAATAGAATTCTGTAATTTACTACACACCTCCAAATTTAACCAATCGTTAAGGAGTGTGGACATTTTTTGGCATCCAATAGGCAGGCTGAAAAAATGGACAAGCAGTCCTGTAAACATAGACACATGCCACAGTTACCCATAACATCATCAATGGCCAATAGTGTGGATTTCTCACAACCCGCCCCTTATCCAGCCAATCGGAAAGATCTCTGTGTATAAGGCTAACCAATAGGGGAATGTACATATTGAAGCCAAAAGAGATCCGTGAAAAAATTGTCCCACAGCCACTTAAAATAAACAAAATAAACAGGGATGAAGCTATAGGAAAGTGCCTGACAATTTGAGAAGTAATACACGGTATTTAAGAAATATAAGAAATATCAGCGTTACGCGAAACCGGAAGTGGTGAGGTTCACTTCTGGCATAACGAAAAATGGCAACTACCAATAAAGGTATATAAAGACCCCAATCATATTAAAAAAACAGTCTTGATAAAGGTCAGTGGATGACCGAAACGCGTCGACTGGTGAGTGACATTCTGGCAATATTATTCTTTTTAAACCATCTACACTATTATTTATTTCTTTTTTGGCAGAAGGAATTTTATCTGCAGCAAGTTGAATTTATTGCTTAGAAGACACATTGCACCCTCAATCTTGGAGAAAATCATCACATATACATTTTAAAATTTGACATAACCCCTGGATGTGTGACTGTTCTACACTAATCTGAACAAATATTTTTCTTTTCTTTTTTCACTTGGATTGAACTTTTACTTTTAACATTATGGATCACAATTCCTTTTTCTTTTGATCACTGGATCGTATTTGCACAACTGTGAAGACCACACTTTTACTGTTCATCATTTTTACTGTTTATCAGTCACTAAGACAGATTGTATCTAGATATGCACCATTTTTGAAATTTTAACTGAATTTTTTACCGTTTACACTGTTCTCTGCTTATCGTTTTCAAGTACAGTTTTTTCACTATTTTTCAAAAAACTATTGTTTGTTTTTTGTTTTTTGACACGCCATTGACTTTGACACATATTTTTTCACAAAGTTCATTATATATTTTTTTCACATTAAGTCCATTATATATTTTTTCCAATCAAGCATCTGCACCTTTTCTCTTTTGCACAACATATTGCAAATTTCTGGAAAATATTAGGAGAAGACACACCAAAATCACTTAGACATAAGGTGAATCAGGAAAATTAAGAACACCGCTCCAACACAACCAAAGGTCTACACATAAATTATTTTCACTAACAAGAGTTAGACATTTCTCACGAGTTTTATTTTATCATATGTTAACTCTTGTTGTTTCCCAAGAATTTGGGCTTTTAAACTTATTGTAAAATCTTGGATCCTCGATTATTTGTTTTAATTGTTATATTGTCATACTGTTTATTATCCTTCATTAAATTTGTCCAAAATGTCATATTGTTTTAAATCCTTTATTTAAATGCATCTGTTTTAATAAGATTTATTGCACAAGTTCATACCCTGCCATTGTTATTTGGCGCTTTGATAGTATTTCTTCTGATTTTCCACATTTTTTTGACCGCTAGGGGTCAATTTATTAGAGCTAAGGGTCAACATTGCAGTAGGCGCTCAGTGACACACTACATTTCACCAATATATTATTCCTAGCCAACACAGAGCAGCCACTACTAATACCTTTCACACACACTACAGCACATCTGAAAATGAACTCTTTTCAGAGCCTAAGACAGCCGATTAATATTAGCATTACAAATACAGGAAGAGAAGAGCATGTATTAGAAGATGAAGAAGATACTATAGACATACATCTAATTTTTAAAGAATTAGAAAAACTCCTTATTTCCGAGGTGAAATATAAAGGAGAAATATCCTTCCTTAAAAAATGTTTAGAATTAGAAATCATCCCAAAAGGGCTATTAGTGAATAAAGAGTGTGCATTTCCACTTTCAGACACTTTAGCCGAAAAATGGAAAAATGTATTAATACAAACTTCTCAACAGTTGATAAAGTTTATTATAGAATATAGAGAAACACAAATCACAGAGATAGATCTAGAAATTAAGGATAATGAAGTCATTATTCTGAATTTGGAAAATTCAGGTCCAGAATGTGAGGAAATTGCAGATAAAAAAGATATCTTGGTAAAAAAAAGTAAGTAAAATAAAGGAAGATATTATAAAAAAGAAGACTAAGAAACTAATAAGGGAATTAGAAAAGAAAAATATTGATGAAAAAGGAAATTCTGAATTTGAAGTGAATTTAAATGAGACAAATCCCCATACAGAAAATGACAGAAATGAGTCTAATACATGGACAACAGTTACATATAAAAAAGATAAAAAAGCCAAAAAAGAAAGATCTAATCCACAACAATCTGAAATACAACAACATACTCCATATTATAGGAATAAAACGTCAGACTATTACAATGACAAGTCAGCACGCAATTTTAGACATATTGATTACAGAAATGAATATAACAATCAGAGACAAAGAAATGTCGATAACAATTATAGGGGGCAATATACATATAACAGATATAATATGTATGAAAGGTCATATAATAACAGAATGGGTAACAATCAATTTGAACAAAGAAGGGAGAGAAGGGAATATTATACAAATCCATATGAAGAGAGAGGGAGAGAACGAGATTATAAAGGGAGATTTGCACAAGGAAATTGGAGTAATTCCTACTACCCAGAGAGAAACTGGAGAAATCAAAACCATCAAGAAAGAGAATATCAGCAAGATATGAGAAATCACCAACAGAAACGAAACTTTGATGATGAAAGACCATATGATCATCAGTTTAGAAACAGGAATACTTATGAGACCCCTACACAAGAAAGAAGACAACAAGGATCAAGAGATGAGCCTCAAAATGAGAGGCTGAAAGAAAAAATTGAAAAGTCTGGGGGACAATTAAAAGTTAGAGAAAAAGAAAATGGATTGAATCGAGCAAACATTCAAACACTAACAAATATACAAGTACCTCACTCCTCCTCCTCTTTTTTAGAGTTGGACCACCACAACTGCAAAAAGGGAGAACAAAATCAATCTACAACTCGCGCAAAAACAAGACCCACAGAGGGAAAAGAGGAGGTGTAAAAACAAAAAAGAATGTGAACAAAGAAGAAAACCAGGAAGAGGAGGTGACTGAAAAAGGGATATTCAATCTGAGCTCTTATAAATTAAACAAAGATGAGAGATCTATTCTAAAACTTGGTCTATCTTTTGCCCCATCAAAAAGTCTAGATAAGTTTACGACATTTGTAAACACAAAAGAATTTATCAGGAAATTAACCCTGAAAAGGTTCTTTTTTAAAACACCTACTGAAAGGATGGGTTGTGGATTTCAAGAATATACTCAAACTCAGCAAGATGATGGCTATAAACATACAAACCTTAAGCCAAGGTCTACATTCTATCCCTTGACATACAAAGGGACAGCACTCGAAACGTTCGAGACAGTAGTCTGCAGAGAAATACGAGATATTACTAATAAAAAGCTAAAATTGAAAAACAAGAATCTATCGGACAAACAATTAAGAATTGTTAAACAACTGGAGGAAAACCACAATTCCACCATAAAGTCCGCCGATAAAGGAGGTGGGATTGTGTTGATGAATAAAACAGACTATAACAACGAGACAGAAAGGATTTTGGGTGATAAAAACACATATGAAAAATTAAGAGAAAACCCTGTGAATCTGTACAAAAAGAGACTGACAGATCTCCTAAAGGGAGCAAAAGAGGATAACATCTTGAATGAAAAGGAGTATAATTACATTAATGTACAGTTCCCGAAGACTCCTATAATATACCATCTCCCGAAGATTCATAAAAATCTTAAGAATCCCCCAGGAAGACCAATCATTTTGGGGATAGGATCCTTGAGCAGCAATCTGTCGGAGTATGTGGATAGACACCTCCAAAAAAAGGTCAAGGAACGTCCATCTTATCTAAGAGATTCCACTCAGATAATTAACCTACTTGAGGAAATCAGCTGGGAAGAGAACTACATCATGGCAACGTGTGATGTTACAGCATTGTACACAAGTATTCCTCATGAAGAAGGAATGAGAGCAGTACAATTCTATCTAGAGAGAGATGAAGAAATTCCGGCAAGACAATGTGATTTCATACTCGAGAGCATCCATTATATCCTGCATCATAATTATTTTTGTAATGAAGGGAAGTTTTATAGGCAGATCTGTGGAACGGCAATGGGGACCAGGTTCGCGCCTAGCTATGCTAACCTCTACATGGCTAAGTGGGAAGAAATTTTCTGGGAATCATGCCCAGCGGGCGCGGACCTGGTCTTTTATCGCCGCTACATTGACGATATCATACTGATCTGGAAAGGAACACAAGAAGATCTAGAGTACACCTTTAAGGTGATGAATCAAAATGAAGCAAATCTCCATTTCACGTATGAACACAGTCAGAAATCACTCACATACCTTGATTTAAAAATAGAAATAAAGGACAATGCCATTGAAACATCAACTCATTTCAAAAAGGTGGACAGTAACAACTATGTCCACCAAACCAGTTGTCATCATAGAAATTGGAAAGCTAACATCCCAAAGGGACAACTTTTAAGGATGATGAAAAATTGCTCAGATCCTCAAAAATGGGAAGAACAAGCCCAAATAATCAAGGCTAAATTTCTTGAGAGAGGTTATAATGAAAAATTCTTGGATCAGAAGATAGAAGAAATCGGAAAAATTGAAAGGAAAGAGCTAACCAAATATAAATATAAGACAAGTGGGAACCAAAGTAACGAGATCCTTAATATACCACTAATAACGGAATACAGTGAAAATAGGCATATCATCGAGAACATTTTTCAGAAGCATTGGAATATATTGAAGGATGATGACATCCTCGGAGAAAAACTACCTCAAAGACCAAAATTTGTGTACAGAAGGGCTAATAATTTGAAAAAAAAAATTAGCCCCAAGCATAAAAAAGGTTAAAAAATCTGAAATAAAAGACACATTCGGGAAAACTGTAAAAGGCTTTTTTCCTTGTCATACATGCAAAGCATGTAAATGTGGTAGAAAATTCACGGAATTCTAATCACATAACAACCAAGAAAAATATAAGATCAAGGACTTAATACGCTGTCAAGATAAGAACGTTGTGTACCTACTCCAATGTCCCTGTGGTCTCGAATATGTGGGACAAACGTCTAGGGCATTGAGGGACAGAATACGTGAGCATTTGTTGTGCATTGAGAAACTCAACAAAGAGACCGCGTTGTATAAAAATTTCTCCGAAAAACATCTTGGAGATATTAGAACACTGAAATATATGGGAATACAAAAAGTACCAAAAGATTGGAGAGGAGGCAACCAGGAGAAAAAACTACTCACAGAAGAATCAAAATGGATCTTTCGTTTAGATTGTCTTTTTCCGAGAGGATTAAATAATAAAAAAGATTTGTCCCACTTATCTAAATCTGAACTAAGGAGAAGCTTAGAATGATCATGAAGATGAAGAAAATCAGAGTAATTTATAAGATCTCAAACTTTGACCACCCTTGAAATATAAGAAATGTAGAACAAATTATGCTTTCCATTATCTGAGCGAGAAAATTTGATGACCTGGTGAAACCATTTCTGTTCTCAAAAAAGAAACTGAGGGTCTCCCACACAAACTGACGGAAACAATAAAAATAAAAGAATATATTTTTCTTTCGAACCCACCCTGATGAATGATTAAAAGAATTTTGATATTTCCCAATCTGACCTGGTGAGAATTAAACCAGATAAAATGAAAACTAAACAATGGCATAAGAATGAAAACAGGATGTGTGTGCAAGAGCTCTCCCTTTGTATCTCTTCTCTGACCTAAATGTGAATCTACTTATAGTTGTCCATACTGCAATAATGATCCCAGGGAGCAAAGCCTCTCCTGAGCTCACTAGACATATATGTTATATCACTAGACATATATGTTAAAATTCTTGATTACTACCATGGAAAAGACCATGGGTGAATCTAATCCAGATTCAACATCTTTATCTTCCCACATAGGATGATTAATATGAATTTCCTCGTACATTCAAGTCTTGCATACCAAGATTAAGTAGCCTCTGAGTAATCAGTAATAAAAGCAATTAGTTGAAAAAGTCAAAATATACATAGAACACTGACTAGGAAAGGAATAACTTTTGGAAATTTCCTTTAAAAACTTCTTCTGACATTCGAGATGATAACTACCCCCTCTTTAAATATATACTAATAGATTTAAAAATAATAAACTTTAATATATCTCTGTAGATTGGTTTCATTATATCTTTTCAAGCTAAATAGAAACTTAAAATCCAAAAGTACCGCAAGAACACTTAAGTTCTATATATATTAATACAGATGAAATAGCCAGCCACTTGCAGTATTGAAATATTGATATAATCCCTTTTCCTGGCATTCCATCACATATTGAAAAATATTAAAAGATTGAAAAATAGGAAATCAAAGAGAATTTTTTTTTTTTTACAAGATGTTTAACAAAATTTTTTATAAAATGTTTAACAAATGTCGGAGAATCAGAAATATGGTCTTATAACACTAACTAAACTAAGTGAGTATTATACAACAAACTCGTTTTTCAAGTTGTGATAAACTTAGAAACACTACAGATGAGTAGTTATAGAAGATTAATATCATGTAATATTGTTTGATCATAAGCACAAGGAACAATGTACAGGGTCTATTTCCTTAGAAGGCAGTTATGTTAAAAACCTAAATCCATTAATGTGAAGTAAATATTTCGAGTTACACTCTGTATAAAGTCATGCTAGTATACTTTGAGATGATACACATAGGACGTATACACACTCTGGAATACTGTTGCAATTCAAGATTTAAATCTATGTGATATAAAGGATTATTATGTTCTTATACAATCTAACTGACATCCTGTATAAATAATAGTCGGCATTATTGAAAATTTCAACACAACGAACTCTCTCGTATTATATTCACAGAAACCAATAGAATTCTGTAATTTACTACACACCTCCAAATTTAACCAATCGTTAAGGAGTGTGGACATTTTTTGGCATCCAATAGGCAGGCTGAAAAAACGGACAAACAGTCATGTAAACATAGACACATGCCACAGTTACCCATAACATCATCAATGGCCAATAGTGTGGATTTCTCACAACCCGCCCCTTTTCCAGCCAATCGGAAAGATCTCTGTGTATAAGGCTAACCAATAGGGGAATGTACATATTGAAGCCAAAAGAGATCCGTGAAAAAATTGTCCCACAGCCACTTAAAATAAACAAAATAAACAGGGATGAAGCTATAGGAAAGTGCCTGACAATTTTAGAAGTAATACACGGTATTTAAGAAATATAAGAAATATCAGCGTTACGCGAAACCGGAAGTGGTGAGGTTCACTTCTGGCATAACGAAAAATGGCAACTACCAATAAAGGTATATAAAGACCCCAATCATATTAAAAAAACAGTCTTGATAAAGGTCAGTGGATGACCGAAACGCGTCGACTGGTGAGTGACATTCTGGCAATATTATTCTTTTTAAACCATCTACACTATTATTTATTTCTTTTTTGGCAGAAGGAATTTTATCTGCAGCAAGTTGAATTTATTGCTTAGAAGACACATTGCACCCTCAATCTTGGAGAAAATCATCACATATACATTTTAAAATTTGACATAACCCCTGGATGTGTGACTGTTCTACACTAATCTGAACAAATATTTTTCTTTTCTTTTTTCACTTGGATTGAACTTTTACTTTTAGCATTATGGATCACATTTCCTTTTTCGTTTGATCACTGGATCGTATTTGCACAACTGTGAAGACCACACTTTTACTGTTCATCATTTTTACTGTTTATCAGTCACTAAGACAGATTGTATCTAGATATGCACCATTTTTGAAATTTTAACTGAATTTTTTACCGTTTACACTGTTCTCTGCTTATCGTTTTCAAGTACAGTTTTTTCACTATTTTTCAAAAAACTATTGTTTGTTTTTTGTTTTTTGACACGCCATTGACTTTGACACATATTTTTTCACAAAGTTCATTATATATTTTTTTCACATTAAGTCCATTATATATTTTTTCCAATCAAGCATCTGCACCTTTTCTCTTTTGCACAACATATTGCAAATTTCTGGAAAATATTAGGAGAAGACACACCAAAATCACTTAGACATAAGGTGAATCAGGAAAATTAAGAACACCGCTCCAACACAACCAAAGGTCTACACATAAATTATTTTCACTAACAAGAGTTAGACATTTCTCACGAGTTTTATTTTATCATATGTTAACTCTTGTTGTTTCCCAAGAATTTGGGCTTTTAAACTTATTGTAAAATCTTGGATCCTCGATTATTTGTTTTAATTGTTATATTGTCATACTGTTTATTATCCTTCATTAAATTTGTCCAAATTGTCATATTGTTTTAAATCCTTTATTTAAATGCATCTGTTTTAATAAGATTTATTGCACAAGTTCATACCCTGCCATTGTTATTTGGCGCTTTGATAGTATTTCTTCTGATTTTCCACATTTTTTTGACCGCTAGGGGTCAATTTATTAGAGCTAAGGGTCAACATTGCAGTAGGCGCTCAGTGACACACTACATTTCACCAATATATTATTCCTAGCCAACACAGAGCAGCCACTACTAATACCTTTCACACACACTACAGCACATCTGAAAATGAACTCTTTTCAGAGCCTAAGACAGCCGATTAATATTAGCATTACAAATACAGGAAGAGAAGAGCATGTATTAGAAGATGAACAAGATACTATAGACATACATCTAATTTTTAAAGAATTAGAAAAACTCCTTATTTCCGAGGTGAAATATAAAGGAGAAATATCCTTCCTTAAAAAATGTTTAGAATTAGAAATCATCCCAAAAGGGCTATTAGTGAATAAAGAGTGTGCATTTCCACTTTCAGACACTTTAGCCGAAAAATGGAAAAATGTATTAATACAAACTTCTCAACAGTTGATAAAGTTGATTATAGAATATAGAGAAACACAAATCACAGAGATAGATCTAGAAATTAAGGATAATGAAGTCATTATTCTGAATTTGGAAAATTCAGGTCCAGAATGTGAGGAAATTGCAGATAAAAAAGATATCTTGGTAAAAAAAGTAAGTAAAATAAAGGAAGATATTATAAAAAAGAAGACTAATAAACTAATAAGGGAATTAGAAAAGAAAAATATTGATGAAAAAGGAAATTCTGAATTTGAAGAGAATTTAAATGAGACAAATCCCCATATAGAAAATGACAGAAATGAGTCTAATACATGGACAACAGTTACATATAAAAAAGATAAAAAAGCCAAAAAAGAAAGATCTAATCCACAACAATCTGAAATACAACAACATACTCCATATTATAGGAATAAAACGTCAGACTATTACAATGACAAGTCAGCACGCAATTGATTACAGAAATGAATATAACAATCAGAGACAAAGAAATTTCGATAACAATTATAGGGGGCAATATACATATAACAGATATAATATGTATGAAAGGTCATATAATAACAGAATGGGTAACAATCAATTTGAACAAAGAAGGGAGAGAAGGGAATATTATACAAATGCATATGAAGAGAGAGGGAGAGAACGAGATTATAAAGGGAGATTTGCACAAGGAAATTGGAGTAATTCCTACTACCCAGAGAGAAACTGGAGAAATCAAAACCATCAAGAAAGAGAATATCAGCGAGATATGAGAAATCACCAACAGAAACGAAACTTTGATGATGAAAGACCATATGATCAACAGTTTAGAAACAGGAATACTTATGAGACCCCTACACAAGAAAGAAGACAACAAGGATCAAGAGATGAGCCTCAAAATGAGAGGCTGAAAGAAAAAATTGAAAAGTCTGGGGGACAATTAAAAGTTAGAGAAAAAGAAAATGGAGTGAATCGAGCAAACATTCAAACACTAACAAATATACAAGTACCTCACTCCTCCTCCTCTTTTTTAGAGTTGGACCACCACAACTGCAAAAAGGGAGAACAAAATCAATCTACAACTCACGCAAAAACAAGACCCACAGAGGGAAAAGAGGAGGTGTAAAAACAAAAAAGAATGTGAACAAAGAAGAAAACCAGGAAGAGGAGGTGACTGAAAAAGGGATATTCAATCTGAGCTCTTATAAATTAAACAAAGATGAGAGATCTATTCTAAAACTTGGTCTATCTTTTGCCCCATCAAAAAGTCTAGATAAGTTTACGACATTTGTAAACACAAAAGAATTTATCAGGAAATTAACCCTGAAAAGGTTCTTTTTTAAAACACCTACTGAAAGGATGGGTTGTGGATTTCAAGAATATACTCAAACTAAGCAAGATGATGGCTATAAAGATACAAACCTTAAGCCAAGGTCTACATTCTATCCCTTGACATACAAAGGGACAGCACTCAAAACTTTCGAGACAGTAGTCTGCAGAGAAATACGAGATATTACTAATAAAAAGCTAAAATTGAAAAACAAGAATCTATCGGACAAACAATTAAGAATTGTTAAACAACTGGAGGAAAACCACAATCTCACCATAAAGTCGGCCGATAAAGGAGGTGGGATTGTGTTGATGAATAAAACAGACTATAACAACGAGACAGAAAGGATTTTGGGTGATAAAAACACATATGAAAAATTAAGAGAAAACCCTGTGAATCTGTACAAAAAGAGACTGACAGATCTCCTAAAGGGAGCAAAAGAGGATAACATCTTGAATGAAAAGGAGTATAATTACATTAATGTACAGTTCCCGAAGACTCCTATAATATACCATCTCCCGAAGATTCATAAAAATCTTAAGAATCCCACAGGAAGACCAATCATTTTGGGGATAGGATCCTTGAGCAGCAATCTGTCGGAGTATGTGGATAGACACTTCCAAAAAAAGGTCAAGGAACGTCCATCTTATCTAAGAGATTCCACTCAGATAATTAACCTACTTGAGGAAATCAGCTGGGAAGAGAACTACATCATGGCAACGTGTGATGTTACAGCATTGTACACAAGTATTCCTCATGAAGAAGGAATGAGAGCTGTACAATTCTATCTAGAGAGAGATGAAGAAATTCCGGCAAGACAATGTGATTTCATACTCAAGAGCATCCATTATATCCTGCATCATAATTATTTTTGTAATGAAGGGAAGTTTTATAGGCAGATCTGTGGAACGGCAATGGGGACCAGGTTCGCGCCTAGCTATGCTAACCTCTACATGGCTAAGTGGGAAGAAATTTTCCGGGAATCATGCCCAGCGGGCGCGGACCTGGTCTTTTATCGCCGCTACATTGACGATATCATACTGATCTGGAAAGGAACACTAGAAGATCTAGAGTACACCTTTAAGGTGATGAATCAAAATGAAGCAAATCTCCATTTCACGTATGAACACAGTTAGAAATCCCTCACATACCTTGATTTAAAAATAGAAATAAAGGACAATGCCATTGAAACATCAACTCATTTCAAAAAGGTGGACAGTAACAACTATGTCCACCAAACCAGTTGTCATCATAGAAATTGGAAAGCTAACATCCCAAAGGGACAACTTTTAAGGATGATGAAAAATTGCTCAGATCCTCAAAAATGGGAAGAACAAGCCCAAATAATCAAGGCTAAATTTCTTGAGAGAGGTTATAATGAAAAATTCTTGGATCAGAAGATAGAAGAAATCGGAAAAATTGAAAGGAAAGAGCTAACCAAATATAAATAAATATAAGACAAGTGGGAACCAAAGTAACGAGATCCTTAATATACCACTAATAACGGAATACAGTGAAAATAGTCATATCATCGAGAACATTTTTCAGAAGCATTGGAATATATTGAAGGATGATGACATCCTCAGAGAAAAACTACCTCAAAGACCAAAATTTGTGTACAGAAGGGCTAATAATTTGAAAAAAAAAAATTAGCCCCAATCATAAAAAAGGTTAAAAAATCTGAAATAAAAGACACATTCGGGAAAACTGTAAAAGGCTTTTTTCCTTGTCATACATGCAAAGCATGTAAATGTGGTAGAAAATTCACGGAATTCTAATCACATAACAACCAAGAAAAATATAAGATCAAGGACTTAATACGCTGTCAAGATAAGAACGTTGTGTACCTACTCCAATGTCCCAGGGGTCTCGAATATGTGGGACAAAAGTCTAGGGCATTGAGGGACAGAATACGTGAGCATTTGTTGTGCATTAAGAAACTCAACAAAGAGACCGCGTTGTATAAAAATTTCTCCGAAAAACATCTTGGAGATATTAGAACACTGAAATATATGGGAATACAAAAAGTACCAAAAGATTGGAGAGGAGGCAACCAGGAGAAAAAACTACTCACAGAAGAATCAAAATGGATCTTTCGTTTAGATTGTCTTTTTCCGAGAGGATTAAATAATAAAGAAGATTTGTCCCACTTATTAAATCTGAACTAAGGAGAAGCTTAGAATGATCATGAAGATGAAGAAAATCAGAGTAATTTATAAGATCTCAAACTTTGACCACCCTTGAAATATAAGAAATGTAGAACAAATTATGCTTTCCATTATCTGAGCGAGAAAATTTGATGACCTGGTGAAACCATTTCTGTTCTCAAAAAAGAAACTGAGGGTCTCCCACACACACTGACGGAAACAATAAAAATAAAAATAAAAGAATATATTTTTCTGTCGAACCCACCCTGATGAATGATTAAAAGAATTTTGATATTTCCCAATCTGACCTGGTGAGAATTAAACCAGATAAAATGAAAACTAAACAATGGCATAAGAATGAAAACAGGATGTGCGTGCAAGAGCTCTCCCTTTGTATCTCTTCTCTGACCTAAATGTGAATCTACTTATAGTTGTCCATACTGCAATAATGATCCCAGGGAGCAAAGCCTCTCCTGAGCTCACTAGACATATATGTTATATCACTAGAAAAATATATGTTAAAATTCTTGATTACTACCATGGAAAAGACCATGGGTGAATCTAATCCAGATTCAACATCTTTATCTTCCCACATAGGATGATTAATATGAATTTCCTCGTACATTCAAGTCTTGCATACCAAGATTAAGTAGCCTCTGAGTAATCAGTAATAAAAGCAATTAGTTGAAAAAGTCAAAATATACATAGAACACTGACTAGAAAAGGAATAACTTTTGGAAATTTCCTTTAAAAACTTCTTCTGACATTCGAGATGATAACTACCCCCTCTTTAAATATATACTAATAGATTTAAAAATAATAAACTTTAATATATCTCTGTAGATTGGTTTCATTATATCTTTTCAAGCTAAATAGAAACTTAAAATCCAAAAGTACCGCAAGAACACTTAAGTTCTATATATATTAATACAGATGAAATAGCCAGCCACTTGCAGTATTGAAATATTGATATAATCCCTTTTCCTGGCATTCCATCACATATTGAAAAATATTAAAAGATTGAAAAATAGGAAATCAAAGAGAAATTTTTTTTTTTACAAGATGTTTAACAAAATTTTTTATAAAATGTTTAACAAATGTCGGAGAATCAGAAATATGGTCTTATAACACTAACTAAACTAAGTGAGTATTATACAACAAACTCGTTTTTCAAGTTGTGATAAACTTAGAAACACTACAGATGAGTAGTTATAGAAGATTAATATCATGTAATATTGTTTGATCATAAGCACAAGGAACAATGTACAGGGTCTATTTCCTTAGAAGGCAGTTATGTTAAAAACCTAAATCCATTAATGTGAAAAAAATATTTCGAGTTACACTCTGTATAAAGTCATGCTAGTATACTTTGAGATGATACACATAGGACGTATACACTCTCTGGAATACTGTTGCAATTCAAGATTTAAATCTATGTGATATAAAGGATTATTATGTTCTTATACAATCTAACTGACATCCTGTATATATAATAGTCGGCATTATTGAAAATTTCAACACAACAAACTCTCTCGTATTATATTCACAGAAACCAATAGAATTCTGTAATTTACTACACACCTCCAAATTTAACCAATCGTTAAGGAGTGTGGACATTTTTTGGCATCCAATAGGCAGGCTGAAAAAACGGACAAACAGTCCTGTAAACATAGACACATGCCACAGTTACCCATAACATCATCAATGGCCAATAGTGTGGATTTCTCACAACCCGCCCCTTATCCAGCCAATCGGAAAGATCTCTGTGTATAAGGCTAACCAATAGGGGAATGTACATATTGAAGCCAAAAGAGATCCGTGAAAAAATTGTCCCACAGCCACTTAAAATAAACAAAATAATCAGGGATGAAGCTATAGGAAAGTGCCTGACAATTTGAGAAGTAATACACGGTATTTAAGAAATATAAGAAATATCAGCGTTACGCGAAACCGGAAGTGGTGAGGTTCACTTCTGGCATAACGAAAAATGGCAACTACCAATAAAGGTATATAAAGACCCCAATCATATTAAAAAAACAGTCTTGATAAAGGTCAGTGGATGACCGAAACGCGTCGACTGGTGAGTGACATTCTGGCAATATTATTCTTTTTAAACCATCTACACTATTATTTATTTCTTTTTTGGCAGAAGGAATTTTATCTGCAGCAAGTTGAATTTATTGCTTAGAAGACACATTGCACCCTCAATCTTGGAGAAAATCATCACATATACATTTTAAAATTTGACATAACCCCTGGATGTGTGACTGTTCTACACTAATCTGAACAAATATTTTTCTTTTCTTTTTTCACTTGGATTGAACTTTTACTTTTAGCATTATGGATCACAATTCCTTTTTCTTTTGATCACTGGATCGTATTTGCACAACTGTGAAGACCACACTTTTACTGTTCATCATTTTTACTGTTTATCAGTCACTAAGACAGATTGTATCTAGATATGCACCATTTTTGAAATTTTAACTGAATTTTTTACCGTTTACACTGTTCTCTGCTTATCGTTTTCAAGTACAGTTTTTTCACTATTTTTCAAAAAACTATTGTTTGTTTTTTGTTTTTTGACACGCCATTGACTTTGACACATATTTTTTCACAAAGTTCATTATATATTTTTTTCACATTAAGTCCATTATATATTTTTTCCAATCAAGCATCTGCACCTTTTCTCTTTTGCACAACATATTGCAAATTTCTGGAAAATATTAGGAGAAGACACACCAAAATCACTTAGACATAAGGTGAATCAGGAAAATTAAGAACACCGCTCCAACACAACCAAAGGTCTACACATAAATTATTTTCACTAACAAGAGTTAGACATTTCTCACGAGTTTTATTTTATCATATGTTAACTCTTGTTGTTTCCCAAGAATTTGGGCTTTTAAACTTATTGTAAAATCTTGGATCCTCGATTATTTGTTTTAATTGTTATATTGTCATACTGTTTATTATCCTTCATTAAATTTGTCCAAAATGTCATATTGTTTTAAATCCTTTATTTAAATGCATCTGTTTTAATAAGATTTATTGCACAAGTTCATACCCTGCCATTGTTATTTGGCGCTTTGATAGTATTTCTTCTGATTTTCCACATTTTTTTGACCGCTAGGGGTCAATTTATTAGAGCTAAGGGTCAACATTGCAGTAGGCGCTCAGTGACACACTACATTTCACCAATATATTATTCCTAGCCAACACAGAGCAGCCACTACTAATACCTTTCACACACACTACAGCACATCTGAAAATGAACTCTTTTCAGAGCCTAAGACAGCCGATTAATATTAGCATTACAAATACAGGAAGAGAAGAGCATGTATTAGAAGATGAACAAGATACTATAGACATACATCTAATTTTTAAAGAATTAGAAAAACTCCTTATTTCCGAGGTGAAATATAAAGGAGAAATATCCTTCCTTAAAAAATGTTTAGAATTAGAAATCATCCCAAAAGGGCTATTAGTGAATAAAGAGTGTGCATTTCCACTTTCAGACACTTTAGCCGAAAAATGGAAAAATGTATTAATACAAACTTCTCAACAGTTGATAAAGTTTATTATAGAATATAGAGAAACACAAATCACAGAGATAGATCTAGAAATTAAGGATAATGAAGTCATTATTCTGAATTTGGAAAATTCAGGTCCAGAATGTGAGGAAATTGCAGATAAAAAAGATATCTTGGTAAAAAAAAGTAAGTAAAATAAAGGAAGATATTATAAAAAAGAAGACTAAGAAACTAATAAGGGAATTAGAAAAGAAAAATATTGATGAAAAAGGAAATTCTGAATTTGAAGTGAATTTAAATGAGACAAATCCCCATACAGAAAATGACAGAAATGAGTCTAATACATGGACAACAGTTACATATAAAAAAGATAAAAAAGCCAAAAAAGAAAGATCTAATCCACAACAATCTGAAATACAACAACATACTCCATATTATAGGAATAAAACGTCAGACTATTACAATGACAAGTCAGCACGCAATTTTAGACATATTGATTACAGAAATGAATATAACAATCAGAGACAAAGAAATGTCGATAACAATTATAGGGGGCAATATACATATAACAGATATAATATGTATGAAAGGTCATATAATAACAGAATGGGTAACAATCAATTTGAACAAAGAAGGGAGAGAAGGGAATATTATACAAATCCATATGAAGAGAGAGGGAGAGAACGAGATTATAAAGGGAGATTTGCACAAGGAAATTGGAGTAATTCCTACTACCCAGAGAGAAACTGGAGAAATCAAAACCATCAAGAAAGAGAATATCAGCAAGATATGAGAAATCACCAACAGAAACGAAACTTTGATGATGAAAGACCATATGATCAACAGTTTAGAAACAGGAATACTTATGAGACCCCTACACAAGAAAGAAGACAACAAGGATCAAGAGATGAGCCTCAAAATGAGAGGCTGAAAGAAAAAATTGAAAAGTCTGGGGGACAATTAAAAGTTAGAGAAAAAGAAAATGGATTGAATCGAGCAAACATTCAAACACTAACAAATATACAAGTACCTCACTCCTCCTCCTCTTTTTTAGAGTTGGACCACCACAACTGCAAAAAGGGAGAACAAAATCAATCTACAACTCGCGCAAAAACAAGACCCACAGAGGGAAAAGAGGAGGTGTAAAAACAAAAAAGAATGTGAACAAAGAAGAAAACCAGGAAGAGGAGGTGACTGAAAAAGGGATATTCAATCTGAGCTCTTATAAATTAAACAAAGATGAGAGATCTATTCTAAAACTTGGTCTATCTTTTGCCCCATCAAAAAGTCTAGATAAGTTTACGACATTTGTAAACACAAAAGAATTTATCAGGAAATTAACCCTGAAAAGGTTCTTTTTTAAAACACCTACTGAAAGGATGGGTTGTGGATTTCAAGAATATACTCAAACTCAGCAAGATGATGGCTATAAACATACAAACCTTAAGCCAAGGTCTACATTCTATCCCTTGACATACAAAGGGACAGCACTCGAAACGTTCGAGACAGTAGTCTGCAGAGAAATACGAGATATTACTAATAAAAAGCTAAAATTGAAAAACAAGAATCTATCGGACAAACAATTAAGAATTGTTAAACAACTGGAGGAAAACCACAATTCCACCATAAAGTCCGCCGATAAAGGAGGTGGGATTGTGTTGATGAATAAAACAGACTATAACAACGAGACAGAAAGGATTTTGGGTGATAAAAACACATATGAAAAATTAAGAGAAAACCCTGTGAATCTGTACAAAAAGAGACTGACAGATCTCCTAAAGGGAGCAAAAGAGGATAACATCTTGAATGAAAAGGAGTATAATTACATTAATGTACAGTTCCCGAAGACTCCTATAATATACCATCTCCCGAAGATTCATAAAAATCTTAAGAATCCCCCAGGAAGACCAATCATTTTGGGGATAGGATCCTTGAGCAGCAATCTGTCGGAGTATGTGGATAGACACCTCCAAAAAAAGGTCAAGGAACGTCCATCTTATCTAAGAGATTCCACTCAGATAATTAACCTACTTGAGGAAATCAGCTGGGAAGAGAACTACATCATGGCAACGTGTGATGTTACAGCATTGTACACAAGTATTCCTCATGAAGAAGGAATGAGAGCAGTACAATTCTATCTAGAGAGAGATGAAGAAATTCCGGCAAGACAATGTGATTTCATACTCGAGAGCATCCATTATATCCTGCATCATAATTATTTTTGTAATGAAGGGAAGTTTTATAGGCAGATCTGTGGAACGGCAATGGGGACCAGGTTCGCGCCTAGCTATGCTAACCTCTACATGGCTAAGTGGGAAGAAATTTTCTGGGAATCATGCCCAGCGGGCGCGGACCTGGTCTTTTATCGCCGCTACATTGACGATATCATACTGATCTGGAAAGGAACACAAGAAGATCTAGAGTACACCTTTAAGGTGATGAATCAAAATGAAGCAAATCTCCATTTCACGTATGAACACAGTCAGAAATCACTCACATACCTTGATTTAAAAATAGAAATAAAGGACAATGCCATTGAAACATCAACTCATTTCAAAAAGGTGGACAGTAACAACTATGTCCACCAAACCAGTTGTCATCATAGAAATTGGAAAGCTAACATCCCAAAGGGACAACTTTTAAGGATGATGAAAAATTGCTCAGATCCTCAAAAATGGGAAGAACAAGCCCAAATAATCAAGGCTAAATTTCTTGAGAGAGGTTATAATGAAAAATTCTTGGATCAGAAGATAGAAGAAATCGGAAAAATTGAAAGGAAAGAGCTGACCAAATATAAATATAAGACAAGTGGGAACCAAAGTAACGAGATCCTTAATATACCACTAATAACGGAATACAGTGAAAATAGGCATATCATCGAGAACATTTTTCAGAAGCATTGGAATATATTGAAGGATGATGACATCCTCGGAGAAAAACTACCTCAAAGACCAAAATTTGTGTACAGAAGGGCTAATAATTTGAAAAAAAAAATTAGCCCCAAGCATAAAAAAGGTTAAAAAATCTGAAATAAAAGACACATTCGGGAAAACTGTAAAAGGCTTTTTTCCTTGTCATACATGCAAAGCATGTAAATGTGGTAGAAAATTCACGGAATTCTAATCACATAACAACCAAGAAAAATATAAGATCAAGGACTTAATACGCTGTCAAGATAAGAACGTTGTGTACCTACTCCAATGTCCCTGTGGTCTCGAATATGTGGGACAAACGTCTAGGGCATTGAGGGACAGAATACGTGAGCATTTGTTGTGCATTGAGAAACTCAACAAAGAGACCGCGTTGTATAAAAATTTCTCCGAAAAACATCTTGGAGATATTAGAACACTGAAATATATGGGAATACAAAAAGTACCAAAAGATTGGAGAGGAGGCAACCAGGAGAAAAAACTACTCACAGAAGAATCAAAATGGATCTTTCGTTTAGATTGTCTTTTTCCGAGAGGATTAAATAATAAAAAAGATTTGTCCCACTTATCTAAATCTGAACTAAGGAGAAGCTTAGAATGATCATGAAGATGAAGAAAATCAGAGTAATTTATAAGATCTCAAACTTTGACCACCCTTGAAATATAAGAAATGTAGAACAAATTATGCTTTCCATTATCTGAGCGAGAAAATTTGATGACCTGGTGAAACCATTTCTGTTCTCAAAAAAGAAACTGAGGGTCTCCCACACAAACTGACGGAAACAATAAAAATAAAAGAATATATTTTTCTTTCGAACCCACCCTGATGAATGATTAAAAGAATTTTGATATTTCCCAATCTGACCTGGTGAGAATTAAACCAGATAAAATGAAAACTAAACAATGGCATAAGAATGAAAACAGGATGTGTGTGCAAGAGCTCTCCCTTTGTATCTCTTCTCTGACCTAAATGTGAATCTACTTATAGTTGTCCATACTGCAATAATGATCCCAGGGAGCAAAGCCTCTCCTGAGCTCACTAGACATATATGTTATATCACTAGACATATATGTTAAAATTCTTGATTACTACCATGGAAAAGACCATGGGTGAATCTAATCCAGATTCAACATCTTTATCTTCCCACATAGGATGATTAATATGAATTTCCTCGTACATTCAAGTCTTGCATACCAAGATTAAGTAGCCTCTGAGTAATCAGTAATAAAAGCAATTAGTTGAAAAAGTCAAAATATACATAGAACACTGACTAGGAAAGGAATAACTTTTGGAAATTTCCTTTAAAAACTTCTTCTGACATTCGAGATGATAACTACCCCCTCTTTAAATATATACTAATAGATTTAAAAATAATAAACTTTAATATATCTCTGTAGATTGGTTTCATTATATCTTTTCAAGCTAAATAGAAACTTAAAATCCAAAAGTACCGCAAGAACACTTAAGTTCTATATATATTAATACAGATGAAATAGCCAGCCACTTGCAGTATTGAAATATTGATATAATCCCTTTTCCTGGCATTCCATCACATATTGAAAAATATTAAAAGATTGAAAAATAGGAAATCAAAGAGAATTTTTTTTTTTTTACAAGATGTTTAACAAATTTTTTTATAAAATGTTTAACAAATGTCGGAGAATCAGAAATATGGTCTTATAACACTAACTAAACTAAGTGAGTATTATACAACAAACTCGTTTTTCAAGTTGTGATAAACTTAGAAACACTACAGATGAGTAGTTATAGAAGATTAATATCATGTAATATTGTTTGATCATAAGCACAAGGAACAATGTACAGGGTCTATTTCCTTAGAAGGCAGTTATGTTAAAAACCTAAATCCATTAATGTGAAGTAAATATTTCGAGTTACACTCTGTATAAAGTCATGCTAGTATACTTTGAGATGATACACATAGGACGTATACACACTCTGGAATACTGTTGCAATTCAAGATTTAAATCTATGTGATATAAAGGATTATTATGTTCTTATACAATCTAACTGACATCCTGTATAAATAATAGTCGGCATTATTGAAAATTTCAACACAACGAACTCTCTCGTATTATATTCACAGAAACCAATAGAATTCTGTAATTTACTACACACCTCCAAATTTAACCAATCGTTAAGGAGTGTGGACATTTTTTGGCATCCAATAGGCAGGCTGAAAAAACGGACAAACAGTCATGTAAACATAGACACATGCCACAGTTACCCATAACATCATCAATGGCCAATAGTGTGGATTTCTCACAACCCGCCCCTTATCCAGCCAATCGGAAAGATCTCTGTGTATAAGGCTAACCAATAGGGGAATGTACATATTGAAGCCAAAAGAGATCCGTGAAAAAATTGTCCCACAGCCACTTAAAATAAACAAAATAAACAGGGATGAAGCTATAGGAAAGTGCCTGACAATTTTAGAAGTAATACACGGTATTTAAGAAATATAAGAAATATCAGCGTTACGCGAAACCGGAAGTGGTGAGGTTCACTTCTGGCATAACGAAAAATGGCAACTACCAATAAAGGTATATAAAGACCCCAATCATATTAAAAAAACAGTCTTGATAAAGGTCAGTGGATGACCGAAACGCGTCGACTGGTGAGTGACATTCTGGCAATATTATTCTTTTTAAACCATCTACACTATTATTTATTTCTTTTTTGGCAGAAGGAATTTTATCTGCAGCAAGTTGAATTTATTGCTTAGAAGACACATTGCACCCTCAATCTTGGAGAAAATCATCACATATACATTTTAAAATTTGACATAACCCCTGGATGTGTGACTGTTCTACACTAATCTGAACAAATATTTTTCTTTTCTTTTTTCACTTGGATTGAACTTTTACTTTTAGCATTATGGATCACATTTCCTTTTTCGTTTGATCACTGGATCGTATTTGAACAACTGTGAAGACCACACTTTTACTGTTCATCATTTTTACTGTTTATCAGTCACTAAGACAGATTGTATCTAGATATGCACCATTTTTGAAATTTTAACTGAATTTTTTACCGTTTACACTGTTCTCTGCTTATCGTTTTCAAGTACAGTTTTTTCACTATTTTTCAAAAAACTATTGTTTGTTTTTTGTTTTTTGACACGCCATTGACTTTGACACATATTTTTTCACAAAGTTCATTATATATTTTTTTCACATTAAGTCCATTATATATTTTTTCCAATCAAGCATCTGCACCTTTTCTCTTTTGCACAACATATTGCAAATTTCTGGAAAATATTAGGAGAAGACACACCAAAATCACTTAGACATAAGGTTAATCAGGAAAATTAAGAACACCGCTCCAACACAACCAAAGGTCTACACATAAATTATTTTCACTAACAAGAGTTAGACATTTCTCACGAGTTTTATTTTATCATATGTTAACTCTTGTTGTTTCCCAAGAATTTGGGCTTTTAAACTTATTGTAAAATCTTGGATCCTCGATTATTTGTTTTAATTGTTATATTGTCATACTGTTTATTATCCTTCATTAAATTTGTCCAAATTGTCATATTGTTTTAAATCCTTTATTTAAATGCATCTGTTTTAATAAGATTTATTGCACAAGTTCAGACCCTGCCATTGTTATTTGGCGCTTTGATAGTATTTCTTCTGATTTTCCACATTTTTTTGACCGCTAGGGGTCAATTTATTAGAGCTAAGGGTCAACATTGCAGTAGGCGCTCAGTGACACACTACATTTCACCAATATATTATTCCTAGCCAACACAGAGCAGCCACTACTAATACCTTTCACACACACTACAGCACATCTGAAAATGAACTCTTTTCAGAGCCTAAGACAGCCGATTAATATTAGCATTACAAATACAGGAAGAGAAGAGCATGTATTAGAAGATGAACAAGATACTATAGACATACATCTAATTTTTAAAGAATTAGAAAAACTCCTTATTTCCGAGGTGAAATATAAAGGAGAAATATCCTTCCTTAAAAAATGTTTAGAATTAGAAATCATCCCAAAAGGGCTATTAGTGAATAAAGAGTGTGCATTTCCACTTTCAGACACTTTAGCCGAAAAATGGAAAAATGTATTAATACAAACTTCTCAACAGTTGATAAAGTTGATTATAGAATATAGAGAAACACAAATCACAGAGATAGATCTAGAAATTAAGGATAATGAAGTCATTATTCTGAATTTGGAAAATTCAGGTCCAGAATGTGAGGAAATTGCAGATAAAAAAGATATCTTGGTAAAAAAAGTAAGTAAAATAAAGGAAGATATTATAAAAAAGAAGACTAATAAACTAATAAGGGAATTAGAAAAGAAAAATATTGATGAAAGAGGAAATTCTGAATTTGAAGAGAATTTAAATGAGACAAATCCCCATATAGAAAATGACAGAAATGAGTCTAATACATGGACAACAGTTACATATAAAAAAGATAAAAAAGCCAAAAAAGAAAGATCTAATCCACAACAATCTGAAATACAACAACATACTCCATATTATAGGAATAAAACGTCAGACTATTACAATGACAAGTCAGCACGCAATTGATTACAGAAATGAATATAACAATCAGAGACAAAGAAATTTCGATAACAATTATAGGGGGCAATATACATATAACAGATATAATATGTATGAAAGGTCATATAATAACAGAATGGGTAACAATCAATTTGAACAAAGAAGGGAGAGAAGGGAATATTATACAAATGCATATGAAGAGAGAGGGAGAGAACGAGATTATAAAGGGAGATTTGCACAAGGAAATTGGAGTAATTCCTACTACCCAGAGAGAAACTGGAGAAATCAAAACCATCAAGAAAGAGAATATCAGCGAGATATGAGAAATCACCAACAGAAACGAAACTTTGATGATGAAAGACCATATGATCAACAGTTTAGAAACAGGAATACTTATGAGACCCCTACACAAGAAAGAAGACAACAAGGATCAAGAGATGAGCCTCAAAATGAGAGGCTGAAAGAAAAAATTGAAAAGTCTGGGGGACAATTAAAAGTTAGAGAAAAAGAAAATGGAGTGAATCGAGCAAACATTCAAACACTAACAAATATACAAGTACCTCACTCCTCCTCCTCTTTTTTAGAGTTGGACCACCACAACTGCAAAAAGGGAGAACAAAATCAATCTACAACTCACGCAAAAACAAGACCCACAGAGGGAAAAGAGGAGGTGTAAAAACAAAAAAGAATGTGAACAAAGAAGAAAACCAGGAAGAGGAGGTGACTGAAAAAGGGATATTCAATCTGAGCTCTTATAAATTAAACAAAGATGAGAGATCTATTCTAAAACTTGGTCTATCTTTTGCCCCATCAAAAAGTCTAGATAAGTTTACGACATTTGTAAACACAAAAGAATTTATCAGGAAATTAACCCTGAAAAGGTTCTTTTTTAAAACACCTACTGAAAGGATGGGTTGTGGATTTCAAGAATATACTCAAACTAAGCAAGATGATGGCTATAAAGATACAAACCTTAAGCCAAGGTCTACATTCTATCCCTTGACATACAAAGGGACAGCACTCAAAACTTTCGAGACAGTAGTCTGCAGAGAAATACGAGATATTACTAATAAAAAGCTAAAATTGAAAAACAAGAATCTATCGGACAAACAATTAAGAATTGTTAAACAACTGGAGGAAAACCACAATCTCACCATAAAGTCCGCCGATAAAGGAGGTGGGATTGTGTTGATGAATAAAACAGACTATAACAACGAGACAGAAAGGATTTTGGGTGATAAAAACACATATGAAAAATTAAGAGAAAACCCTGTGAATCTGTACAAAAAGAGACTGACAGATCTCCTAAAGGGAGCAAAAGAGGATAACATTTTGAATGAAAAGGAGTATAATTACATTAATGTACAGTTCCCGAAGACTCCTATAATATACCATCTCCCGAAGATTCATAAAAATCTTAAGAATCCCACAGGAAGACCAATCATTTTGGGGATAGGATCCTTGAGCAGCAATCTGTCGGAGTATGTGGATAGACACTTCCAAAAAAAGGTCAAGGAACGTCCATCTTATCTAAGAGATTCCAGTCAGATAATTAACCTACTTGAGGAAATCAGCTGGGAAGAGAACTACATCATGGCAACGTGTGATGTTACAGCATTGTACACAAGTATTCCTCATGAAGAAGGAATGAGAGCTGTACAATTCTATCTAGAGAGAGATGAAGAAATTCCGGCAAGACAATGTGATTTCATACTCAAGAGCATCCATTATATCCTGCATCATAATTATTTTTGTAATGAAGGGAAGTTTTATAGGCAGATCTGTGGAACGGCAATGGGGACCAGGTTCGCGCCTAGCTATGCTAACCTCTACATGGCTAAGTGGGAAGAAATTTTCTGGGAATCATGCCCAGCGGGCGCGGACCTGGTCTTTTATCGCCGCTACATTGACGATATCATACTGATCTGGAAAGGAACACTAGAAGATCTAGAGTACACCTTTAAGGTGATGAATCAAAATGAAGCAAATCTCCATTTCACGTATGAACACAGTTAGAAATCCCTCACATACCTTGATTTAAAAATAGAAATAAAGGACAATGCCATTGAAACATCAACTCATTTCAAAAAGGTGGACAGTAACAACTATGTCCACCAAACCAGTTGTCATCATAGAAATTGGAAAGCTAACATCCCAAAGGGACAACTTTTAAGGATGATGAAAAATTGCTCAGATCCTCAAAAATGGGAAGAACAAGCCCAAATAATCAAGGCTAAATTTCTTGAGAGAGGTTATAATGAAAAATTCTTGGATCAGAAGATAGAAGAAATCGGAAAAATTGAAAGGAAAGAGCTAACCAAATATAAATAAATATAAGACAAGTGGGAACCAAAGTAACGAGATCCTTAATATACCACTAATAACGGAATACAGTGAAAATAGTCATATCATCGAGAACATTTTTCAGAAGCATTGGAATATATTGAAGGATGATGACATCCTCAGAGAAAAACTACCTCAAAGACCAAAATTTGTGTACAGAAGGGCTAATAATTTGAAAAAAAAAAATTAGCCCCAATCATAAAAAAGGTTAAAAAATCTGAAATAAAAGACACATTCGGGAAAACTGTAAAAGGCTTTTTTCCTTGTCATACATGCAAAGCATGTAAATGTGGTAGAAAATTCACGGAATTCTAATCACATAACAACCAAGAAAAATATAAGATCAAGGACTTAATACGCTGTCAAGATAAGAACGTTGTGTACCTACTCCAATGTCCCTGTGGTCTCGAATATGTGGGACAAAAGTCTAGGGCATTGAGGGACAGAATACGTGAGCATTTGTTGTGCATTAAGAAACTCAACAAAGAGACCGCGTTGTATAAAAATTTCTCCGAAAAACATCTTGGAGATATTAGAACACTGAAATATATGGGAATACAAAAAGTACCAAAAGATTGGAGAGGAGGCAACCAGGAGAAAAAACTACTCACAGAAGAATCAAAATGGATCTTTCGTTTAGATTGTCTTTTTCCGAGAGGATTAAATAATAAAGAAGATTTGTCCCACTTATTAAATCTGAACTAAGGAGAAGCTTAGAATGATCATGAAGATGAAGAAAATCAGAGTAATTTATAAGATCTCAAACTTTGACCACCCTTGAAATATAAGAAATGTAGAACAAATTATGCTTTCCATTATCTGAGCGAGAAAATTTGATGACCTGGTGAAACCATTTCTGTTCTCAAAAAAGAAACTGAGGGTCTCCCACACACACTGACGGAAACAATAAAAATAAAAATAAAAGAATATATTTTTCTGTCGAACCCACCCTGATGAATGATTAAAAGAATTTTGATATTTCCCAATCTGACCTGGTGAGAATTAAACCAGATAAAATGAAAACTAAACAATGGCATAAGAATGAAAACAGGATGTGCGTGCAAGAGCTCTCCCTTTGTATCTCTTCTCTGACCTAAATGTGAATCTACTTATAGTTGTCCATACTGCAATAATGATCCCAGGGAGCAAAGCCTCTCCTGAGCTCACTAGACATATATGTTATATCACTAGAAAAATATATGTTAAAATTCTTGATTACTACCATGGAAAAGACCATGGGTGAATCTAATCCAGATTCAACATCTTTATCTTCCCACATAGGATGATTAATATGAATTTCCTCGTACATTCAAGTCTTGCATACCAAGATTAAGTAGCCTCTGAGTAATCAGTAATAAAAGCAATTAGTTGAAAAAGTCAAAATATACATAGAACACTGACTAGAAAAGGAATAACTTTTGGAAATTTCCTTTAAAAACTTCTTCTGACATTCGAGATGATAACTACCCCCTCTTTAAATATATACTAATAGATTTAAAAATAATAAACTTTAATATATCTCTGTAGATTGGTTTCATTATATCTTTTCAAGCTAAATAGAAACTTAAAATCCAAAAGTACCGCAAGAACACTTAAGTTCTATATATATTAATACAGATGAAATAGCCAGCCACTTGCAGTATTGAAATATTGATATAATCCCTTTTCCTGGCATTCCATCACATATTGAAAAATATTAAAAGATTGAAAAATAGGAAATCAAAGAGAAATTTTTTTTTTTACAAGATGTTTAACAAAATTTTTTATAAAATGTTTAACAAATGTCGGAGAATCAGAAATATGGTCTTATAACACTAACTAAACTAAGTGAGTATTATACAACAAACTCGTTTTTCAAGTTGTGATAAACTTAGAAACACTACAGATGAGTAGTTATAGAAGATTAATATCATGTAATATTGTTTGATCATAAGCACAAGGAACAATGTACAGGGTCTATTTCCTTAGAAGGCAGTTATGTTAAAAACCTAAATCCATTAATGTGAAAAAAATATTTCGAGTTACACTCTGTATAAAGTCATGCTAGTATACTTTGAGATGATACACATAGGACGTATACACTCTCTGGAATACTGTTGCAATTCAAGATTTAAATCTATGTGATATAAAGGATTATTATGTTCTTATACAATCTAACTGACATCCTGTATATATAATAGTCGGCATTATTGAAAATTTCAACACAACAAACTCTCTCGTATTATATTCACAGAAACCAATAGAATTCTGTAATTTACTACACACCTCCAAATTTAACCAATCGTTAAGGAGTGTGGACATTTTTTGGCATCCAATAGGCAGGCTGAAAAAACGGACAAACAGTCCTGTAAACATAGACACATGCCACAGTTACCCATAACATCATCAATGGCCAATAGTGTGGATTTCTCACAACCCGCCCCTTATCCAGCCAATCGGAAAGATCTCTGTGTATAAGGCTAACCAATAGGGGAATGTACATATTGAAGCCAAAAGAGATCCGTGAAAAAATTGTCCCACAGCCACTTAAAATAAACAAAATAATCAGGGATGAAGCTATAGGAAAGTGCCTGACAATTTGAGAAGTAATACACGGTATTTAAGAAATATAAGAAATATCAGCGTTACGCGAAACCGGAAGTGGTGAGGTTCACTTCTGGCATAACGAAAAATGGCAACTACCAATAAAGGTATATAAAGACCCCAATCATATTAAAAAAACAGTCTTGATAAAGGTCAGTGGATGACCGAAACGCGTCGACTGGTGAGTGACATTCTGGCAATATTATTCTTTTTAAACCATCTACACTATTATTTATTTCTTTTTTGGCAGAAGGAATTTTATCTGCAGCAAGTTGAATTTATTGCTTAGAAGACACATTGCACCCTCAATCTTGGAGAAAATCATCACATATACATTTTAAAATTTGACATAACCCCTGGATGTGTGACTGTTCTACACTAATCTGAACAAATATTTTTCTTTTCTTTTTTCACTTGGATTGAACTTTTACTTTTAGCATTATGGATCACAATTCCTTTTTCTTTTGATCACTGGATCGTATTTGCACAACTGTGAAGACCACACTTTTACTGTTCATCATTTTTACTGTTTATCAGTCACTAAGACAGATTGTATCTAGATATGCACCATTTTTGAAATTTTAACTGAATTTTTTACCGTTTACACTGTTCTCTGCTTATCGTTTTCAAGTACAGTTTTTTCACTATTTTTCAAAAAACTATTGTTTGTTTTTTGTTTTTTGACACGCCATTGACTTTGACACATATTTTTTCACAAAGTTCATTATATATTTTTTTCACATTAAGTCCATTATATATTTTTTCCAATCAAGCATCTGCACCTTTTCTCTTTTGCACAACATATTGCAAATTTCTGGAAAATATTAGGAGAAGACACACCAAAATCACTTAGACATAAGGTGAATCAGGAAAATTAAGAACACCGCTCCAACACAACCAAAGGTCTACACATAAATTATTTTCACTAACAAGAGTTAGACATTTCTCACGAGTTATATTTTATCATATGTTAACACTTGTTGTTTCCCAAGAATTTGGGCTTTTAAACTTATTGTAAAATCTTGGATCCTCGATTATTTGTTTTAATTGTTACATTGTTTTAATCAACTGCAACATTGTTTTTAAAATATTGTCATACTGTTTATTATCCTTCATTAAATTTGTCCAAATTGTCATATTGTTTTAAATCCTTTATTTAAATGCTGTTTGAATAAGATTTATTGCACAAGTTATTTGGCGCTTTGATAGTATTTCTTCTGATTATCCTATCTTTTCAATGGGATCTTTCTAACGCCGGTATTTAGAGTCTTGGCTGAAGTGAGCGTTAGAAATCTAACGACAAAACTCTAGCCACAGAAAAAAACAGGAGTTAAGAGCTTTTTGGACTAACGCCGGTTCATAAAGCTCTTAACTACTGTGCTCTAAAGTACACTAACACCCATAAACTTCCTATGTACCCCTAAACCGAGGCCCCCCCACATCGCCGCCACAAGATTACATTTTTTTAACCCCTAATCTGCCGACCGCACACCGCCGCCAGCTACGTTATAATTATGTACCCCTAATCTGCTGCCCCTAACAACGCAGAACCCTATATTATATTTATTAACCCCTAATCTGCCCCCCTCAACGTCGCTGACACCTACCTACACTTATTAACCCCTAATCTGCCGACCGGACCTCACTGCTACTATAATAAATGTATTAACCCCTAAAGCTACGTCTAACCATAACCCTAACACCCCCTAAGTTAAATATAATTTAAATCTAACGAAATAAAATAAATCTTATTAAATAAATTATTCCTATTTAAAGCTAAATACTTACCTGTAAAATAAACCCTAATATACCTACAATATAAATTATAATTATATTGTAGCTATTTTAGGATTAATATTTATTTTACAGGCAACTTTGTAATTATTTTAACCAGGCACAATAGCTATTAAATAGTTAATAACTAGTTAAAATAATTACAAAATTACCTGTAAAATAAATCCTAACCTAAGTTACAATTAAACCTAACACTACACTATCAATAAATTAATTAAATAAAATACCTACAATTATCTACAATTAAACCTAACACTACACTATCAATAAATTAATTAAATAAAATACCTACAATTAAATACAATTAAATAAACTAACTAAAGTACAAAAAATAAAAAAGAACTAAGTTACAAAAAATAAAAAAATATTTACAAACATTAGAAAAATATTACAACAATTTTAAACTAATTACACCTACTCTAAGCCCCCTAATAAAATAACAAAGCCCCCCAAAATAAAAAAATGCCCTACCCTATTCTAAAATTAAAATAGAAAAGCTCTTTTACCTTACCAGCTCTTAAAAGGGCCATTTGCGGGGCATGCCCAAAAGAATTCAGCTCTTTTGCCTGTAAAAAAAACATACAATACCCCCCCCCAACATTACAACCCACCACCCACATACCCCTAATTTAACCCAAACCCCCCTTAAATAAACCTAACACTAAGCCCCTGAAGATCTTCCTACCTTATCTTCACCTCGCCAGGTATCAGTGATCCGTCCAGGCTCCGATGTCTTGATCCAACCCCAAGCGTTGGGCTGAAGACATCCATCCTCCGGCTGAAGTCTTGATCCAAGCGGGCAGAAGAGGACATTCGGACTGGCAAACATCTTCATCCAGGAGGCATCTTCTATGTTCTTCCATCCGATGACGACCGGCTCCATCTTGAAGACCTCCAGCGCGGATCCATCCTCTTCTTCCGACGACTAGACGACAAATGAAGGTTCCTTTAAGGGACGTCATCCAAGATGGCGTCCCTCGAATTCCGATTGGCTGATAGGATTCTATCAGCCAATCGGAATTAAGGTAGGAAAATTCTGATTGGCTGATGGAATCAGCCAATCAGAATCAAGTTCAATCCGATTGGCTGATCCGATCATGATCGTATCAGCCAATCAGATTGAACTTGAATCTGATTGGCTGATTCCATCAGCCAATCAGAATTTTCCTAGCTTAATTCTGATTGGCTGATAGAATCCTATCATCCAATCGGAATTCGAGGGACGCCATCTTGGATGACATCCCTTAAAGGAACCGTCATTCGTCGGGAAGTCGTCGGTGAAGATGGATGTTCCGCGTCGGCGGGATGAACTACATGGATCCGGATGAAAGAAGATTGAAGATGCTGTTTGATAGAAGACTTCAGTCGGATCATGGACCTCTTCAGCTCCCGCTTGGATGAAGACTTCAGCCGGATCATGGACATCTTCAGCCCCCCGCTTGGGCTTGGATCACGACATCGGAGCCTGGACCAATCGCTGATACCCAGTGTGGTAAAGATAAGGTAGGAAGATCTTCAGGGGCTTAGTGTTAGGTTTATTTAAGGGGGGTTTGGGTTAGATTAGGGGTATGTGGGTGGTGGGTTGTAATGTTGGGTGGGGGGTATTGTATGTTTTTTTTTACAGGCAAAAGAGCTGAATTCTTTGGGACATGCCCCGCAAAGGCCCCTTTTTAGGGCTGGTAAGGTAAAAGAGCTTTTTTATTTTAATTTTAGAATAGGGTAGGGCATTTTTTTATTTTGGGGGTCTTTGTTATTTTATTAGGGGGCTTAGAGTAGGTGTAATTAGTTTAAAATTGTTGTAATATTTTTCTGATGTTTGTAAATATTTTTTTATTTTTTGTAACTTAGTTCTTTTTTATTTTTTGTACTTTAGTTAGTTTATTTCATTGTATTTATTTGCAGGTATTTTATTTAATTAATTTATTGATAGTGTAGTGTTAGGTTTAATTGTAGATAATTGTAGGTATTTTATTTAATTAATTTATTGATAGTGTAGTGTTAGGTTTAATTATTTTAACTAGGTAACTATTAAATAGTTATTAACTATTTAATAGCGATTGTACCTGGTTAAAATAATTACAAAGTTGCCTGTAAAATAAATATTAATCCTAAAATAGCTACAATATAATTATAATTTATATTGTAGCTATATTAGGGTTTATTTTACAGGTAAGCATTTAGCTTAAATAGGAATAATTTATTTAATAAGAGTTAATTTATTTCGTTAGATTTAAATTATATTTAACTTAGGGGGTGTTAGTGTTAGGATAAGACTTAGCTTTAGGGGTTAATACATTTATTATAGTAGCGATGAGGTCCGGTCGGCAGATTAGGGGTTAATTATTGTAGGTAGGTGGAGGCGACGTTGGGGGCAGCAGATTAGGGGTTAATAAATATAATATAGGGGTCGGCGGTGTTAGGGGCAGCAGATTAGGGGTACATAGGGATAACGTAGGTTGCGGCGGTGTACGGAGCGGCAGATTAGGGGTTAATAATAATATGCAGGGGTCAGCAATAGCGGGGGCGGCAGATTAGGGGTTAATAAATATAATATAGGGGTTGGCGGTGTTAGGGGCAGCAGATTAGGGGTACATAGGTATAATGTAGGTTGCGGCGGTGTACGGAGCGGCAGATTAGGGGTTAATAATAATATGCAGGGGTCAGCGATAGCGGGGGCGGCAGATTAGGGGCTAATAAGTGTAAGGTTAGGGGTGTTTAGACTCGGGGTACATGTTAGGGTGTTAGGTGCAGACATAGAAACTGTTTCCCCATAGGAAACAATGGGGCTGCATTAAGAGCTGAACGCTGCTTTTTTGCAGGTTTTTTTCAGCTCAAAATGCCCCATTGTTTCCTATGGGGGAATCGTGCACAAGCACGTTTTTGAAGCTGGTCGCGTCCGTAAGCACCGCTGGTATCGAGAGTTGCAGTGGCGGTAAATTATGCTCTACGCTCCTTTTTTGGAGCCTAACGCAGCCATTCTGTGAACTCTAAATACCAGCGGTATTTAAAAAGTGCGGGGAAAAAAAAGCATGCGTAGCTAACGCACACCTTTGGCCGCAGAACTCTAAATCTAGCCGTAAATTTGCATATGCATATAAGACTAAGTTATAATTTCCCCTATTAGTATAGTTAGTCCTGTGTTCTTATATTAAGTAGCTAAGATGTATGCTGATATGTACATTAAAAGGGTTTTATAATATCGCCACCTGATAGAATTTATGGTTGTTCAAACTTTAATCAATTATTAACATCCTACAATTCATGCCTTGTACTGTTGTGATTATTGTTATATCACTGCGAGCCTATATATCACCAAAAATATATTCTGTTTCTTGTAACAACTTTTTTTCAATAATTAAGCTCACACTTGTGTATATATCTGCACACTTATATAATTCTCCAAACTTGTACCGGTTACTCGTGTATTCAGTTTAACCTGGATACTAAATATACAAGCTTGCTTGACTAAGGGAGCCTTATTTTGGCATCGAGATATAAACGATTATTCTAAAGTGCAGAGGTACCGTAGCCGACACATATGTATCATTGTGTGGGTTGAACCTGTAAGCGCTTATAACTTAGTATCACGTTTTGTATTGACTATTCCCAGAGTTAATAATACCCATACAAATACTGTATTTCTTATTTAATCGAGTTAGTATGCCATTTAAAAAAACAAACAAACAGGGTATTTAGGCAATACCCTTCCCTAACATGTTTCGCCAATAGAGTTTCGGCTTTTTCAAAGGTGACACGCTCCGGCATCTGAGGGTATTTATGGGGGATGGTTTCAGCCCATTGTCCTGTTTCAGCCAATTATTGGCCTCTGAAAGTGAGGTGTGTCACATATGCGGATGACATCACCGGGTAGGGCGATTCATAAACTATTATTCATATTATTACAGGATACGACAGTTTAGTTTTAATGTGAACATTGCGATCTTGGCTTCTACATATTGAGAACACATATCAATGCATATCAATTATGATTTTGTTGTCAATTAAATGCATTTTTGTTAACGATCGCGGTTGAAATCAGTAGCAATGTATTGCTCATTTATATGGAGCTCCAAAATGAAATCAATACATAGGAAATAAAATAAATGAATTGATATGAAAAAAAAAAAATTTGGTTTTTAAATGTGTTATAATTTAACGTGATGATTTACGTTCATGACAAGCATATGCTTAGACATTTTATTGAAAGTTTTAAATATCGTAATAAACAAGTGTTTTGTCAGTATGAGTGTATTAGTGAATGTGATTATAGGTAAGTTTGTATATTTCATCACCTGAATGTATGTGAATTTAACATATTGGAATTAAAGTGCTCATTATAATATACTCACTGCATAGAAAATACAGTGAATGAGTTAAGTATGGTGTATGATATATGTGGGTGTATAAGTGAAGAAAATAAATAAATAAATAAAAGTAAAATAAAAGATCCTACTTGGCAAGCAGGTTCTTTTATTTTCTTCACTCATACACCCACATATATCATACACCATACTTATATTATAATGAGCACTTTGTAATTCCAATATGTTAAATTCACATACATTCACATACATTCAGGTGATGAAATATACAAACTTACCTATTATCACATTCACTAATACACTCGTACTGACAAAACACTTGTTTATTACGATATTTAAAACTTTCAATAAAATGTCTAAGCATATGCTTGATATGAACGTAAACCATCACGTTCAATTATAACACATTTAAAAACCAATTTTTTTTTTTTTCATATCAATTCATTTATTTTATTTCATATGTATTGATTTAATTTTGGAGCTCCATATAAATGAGCAATACATTGCAATCAGTTTCAACTGCGATCGTTAACAAAATTGCATTCAATTGACAACAAAATCATAATTTATATACACAATATGTGTTCTCAATATGTAGAAGCCAAGATTGCAATGTTCACATTAAAACTAAACTGTCTACTGTTTTGGACCCCCTCTTAGATTCGACATCCATAAATGCGCCACGGACACCTAACTCAGTATTTAACTGCATTAAAGAATTGGGCTTGGTTGACACATGAAGAACACAACACCCCACACAGCGTAATTTTACATTTTACTCTCATCCATGGGCAATGTATGCCCCGACAGTTTGGATGGACCACTCAATGATCAGTCTTAAACTGAACTGGCCAGATACCCCAATACATCCTTTTATATGGAGATTGGACGCATATCTCCTACATCACCCACCAACAGCACAAACTCTGACGTCCACATTAACAGAATATTTTAATATCAATGCAATACCAGAAACACAACCCCTATATATATGGGAAGCCCATAAAACAGTTTTCTGAGGGGAATGCATTAAACATAAGGCACAGCTTAAGAAGCAATATAACATGCAATTAAATGCCTTAACCACAAAAGTGCACACTTTAGAGATACAGCACAAAAGCTCACCTTCAAATCATGCCCTTCTTCAGGCCCTAACAACCACCAGAAACGAACTTAAAACATTACTTTATTCTGAAGCTCAGAGAAAAGCCTTGCAGCTTCAAAAGAAATATTTTTATGAGGGTAACCGTCCAGGTAGAATACTTGCAAACACTCTCAGGGATAGAAATTCCCTCACGCATATCCACAAAATTAGAACCCAACAGGGAGAGCATATTCAAGATAGTAAGGCCATAGCAGCCCATTTCCAAACCTTTTACCATCAAATATATAACTTACGTACCAACTCAACACTAACACATATGCAAGAAATGATAGAGTATATAGAATCAGCCAATCTGAATAAACTAACCCAGACACAAATATCAGACTTTGAGAGACTCATAACCCTGACAGAAATACTAACCGCTATTAAGGATCTCCCTGTGGGGAAAAGCCCCGGACCTGATGGTCTCACGAATCTATACTACAAGACACTCAGATCCATATTAGCCCCGCACCTATTGAAACATTTTAATGCTCTAGATGAAAATGCCCAACTTCCTAGGGACTCCCTAACCGCACATATATCTGTGATCTTAAAGCCTGACAAACCACAAGACGAACCAGCAAGCTATCACCCGATCTTGCTTCTCAACACCGACATAAAACTATTATGAAAATTTTTAGCAAACCGCCTGAATCCAATACTTAACAACATCATACACACCGACCAGGTTGGTTTTGTTCCCGGCCGAGAGGCGAGAGACAATACCCTCAGAGCCCTAACGCTCATGGAATATGTTAAACATCACAACATCGAGTCAGTGCTTATGGCCATCGATGCCGAGAAAGCATTTGACTGGACTGATTGGCAATTTCTAAAATTAACTTTAAAAAACATAGGATTTGGCCCGAAAATAATAAATAGAATTTTTAGTTTATATACTCACCCAAGTGCCAAAGTTAAAGTAAATGGAATTTTGTCGGCAGCGCTCCCAATTCATAATGGCACTCGACAGGGCTGCCCCTTGTCCCCGATCTTATTCATTTTGATGATGGAAGTTTTCACGTTTTGTGTACGCAGGAACCAAAACATCAGGGGAATAACAATCGGTCAACAAGACTACAAAATTGCCATGTATGCTGATGACGTGCTATTCACGGTGCCATCCCCCTTAAATCCATCCCAGAAATACTTTTAGAATTAGACAAGTTTGGAAGATATTCTAACTTCCTTGTTAATAAACAAAAGTCCGAAATCTTAAATATTAATCTATCGAGTACGAAATTTAAATCTCTGGCCTCAATCTTCCCACTTAGGCTTAAATCGGATTCCATAAAATATCTAGGGATACATTTATCTCCCAACCAGACAACCCTCTTTGACAAAAATTACAACACATTACTTCTCAACACACACCGTGACTTCAAGATATGGACGAATAAACCTTTGTCTTGGTGGGGACGGATTCAGGCCCTAAAGATGACCACTTTACCTAGAATCTTGTATATTTTACAAGCCTTACCACTTCATATTCCCCAATGGTACATGAACAGGCTTCAAAAGTGCCTTAATATATTTGTATGGGGTAGGCGCAGACCAATAATTAACAGAAACACGATGTATAGACCAACTATAAATGGGGGATTGGGTTTACCTAAGATTGAGGAATATTATCAAGCAGTTACACTGCAAAGGATATTAGATTGGCACAAAATACAAGAACCTAAAGCATGGGTAGCACTAGACTCACACATCCTCAAAGCACCCTTGGTACATGCCCTCTGTTGGGTATCAAAGGACCTCAGACCCCCTCATTGCCGACAACTTGAAATTCATAAACAGCTTTTTAAAAATTGGGATCATATCATTGCCTCCAGACCACACATCTCCAATATCAACACAATAAACAGAGAGTGCCAGACCGTCTCAACTATTTGTAACAATTACCTCCTGTTACGAGGTACTACTTTTTCTAGACTTGAACTAGAATCAGAGGATATCTGTCAAAGCTTCCAGGTTTAACCTGTGACTTACCTAGAAAATAAATGATTAGGAATATATCACCTACAACTTGGAAGTTGGGAAAGGGTTGTACAATGATTGATATTTGTTTTGCACACCAAACTAAACTGTTTCACAGGGCTAGGAAGTATAAACAATGAGCGACAGAGCCAATCTGGAATCCATATCAATGTGTACATTCTACCAACGCCAAATAAATTTACTTTTCCCAAAAGGCTAGGAATCAGGAAGAACAAGATCAACAGACACATTATAATCCACGTCTAAATATTTGTTCTGGCATAAAAACATTTTGCACAAAAAAGACCTGACATTTACTTCCCAAGTAGTTTTACCAACCAAATCCACCTGTTCAACAAAGCTAGAATGTAAAGATTTACACACCCACAATCTACGTAACAGTGTGCATTCTGGTCAACATAACATTTTGTACAAAAAAGCTCTGAAGACAATAAGCCTTTGGCCTGCAAAAAATATATATCCAAGTGTACATTCTGGAATACGTGAATTTGCTTAGTGTGGCTTCTTGATAAATGGGCATTCACATTTCTGTTCCACATTCATCCTAATTGGTTAGGGATTAATAAAAATATACTTTTTTTAAATGTCCATATCTAAAATATTGTTGTGAACACTAAGACATACCACTGTTTGTTCCTGCTTTTATCCCATCTCTATCAATAAAGAAAGCATTATGAGTGAGAACCACTGATTTGGGGAGCAATATATAGATATACATCTGTAATTAGAAGTTCTACAGAATTGAGGACATTTTATAATTCGAAATAAATTTGCCAAGGATCCAAAAATGAAATTTTAAATGTTTTGAGATCTTTACAGATATTATCAGCAACTTCAGCACACCTTTAAAATAGTTGTTCATTGTCTAAAACATTTTCTCACATAATAAACCATTGCATTTGTGCTTAAGGTCCATTTTCACCCAAGATAAATGATAAAAACAAGGTAAGTATTTGGAATTAAAACGTATATAAAAAGTATAGCTATGATTATGACCATCATTGAAAAAAAATGTTTTCATTAATGATTTACTCAATGAAATGTATGTTTCTCCTTCAAAGCCTTGAGCTTCCATTCACAATAAAACCTTACACAAAGTTTTTTTTTCTTTTATTTAAGATGTTGGATTGTCTCCTGATTATTGGCAAGATTAGCAGCTGGGCTGGAATACTGTTTTAAAGGGACAGCTTACTCAAAAACTTTCTGCCCTTTAATATGGGGAGTGCATTATTTTTTTACAGGTATTTTTATTACCCTTATATTGGAATTTGAAATAATTGATTTAGCCTGTGGTATCCCCACCTATTCTGAAAGTTTCTGGCCTTAGGTCCAAGCTATCGATAAGCTAGCAAAAAAATTACTCTCCCAGTGGGGTATAGAAGAGATAAGGTAATACAATGTCAATTTTCCATTGTTCTCTCCAAATATTGGTCTTTAGTTTAGGACAGATATAAGATAAATAAGCCTGTATATGTACACATTGTGACAAAGTAATGAGATCTAATTAAACCTACAAGGTTGTGGCCTTAAAACTCAAAATCAGCTATTTCATATAAACAAATAAACACATTTTATACTCTGCAGTTGATAAAAAAAGTAATTGGAAGCACATTAAGGGACAAACAATTTTACAGTATTTTGTACCTTTAAACAATGGAAAGATAAATATAGGAATTAAATTATGGTCAATTTAGAATGGAAAAAAAATATTCAATTCAGGAATGTTATCTATCTTTTTTATGGCATTCCAATCAATTAGAAGACCCATATATCTCAATTATTAAAGCCACCAAACATACATAATAATAAAATTAAATATTCTAAGGCTTTTTTTTAAGTACCTAATGTTTTTTTACACAAACAAGGAAGCAACATATTTGTGTTCAATTTGAAGGGGAAACATGTAGATAATTAATTGACTGCCCAATGTGTCTAATTTCAGATATTTTTACTTAAAGGGACACTGAACCCAATTTTTTTCTTTCGTGATTCAGATAGAGCATGCAATTTATAAGCAACTTTCAAATTTACTCCTATTATCAAATTTTCTTCATTCTCTTGGTACCTTTATTTGAAATGCAAGACTGTAAGTTTAGATGCCGGACCATTTTTGGTGAATAACCTGGGTTATTCTTGCTGATTGGTGGATACATTTATCCACCAATAAAAAAGTGCTCTCCAGAGTTCTGAACCAAAAAAGAAGCTTAGATGCCTTCTTTTAAAAATAAATATAGCAAGTGAATGAAGAAAAATTGATAATAGGAGTAAATTAGAAAGTTGCTTAAAATTGCATGCTCTATATGAATCACGAAAGAAAACATTTGGGTTCACTGTCCCTTTAACTCATAACAAGGGCAATTTGCAGACATTTTGTAAATGTGCACAAAAATATAAAAAAAGTTGTGTGAAAAGCTGTAAAAAACAGATAAGAAAAAGTTTTCAAGTGATCAGGGCTGTTAAAATATAAAAGTAAAACAATAATAATTACAATAAAATATGTTTTAACAAAAGGATACAACGGATTAGGTTTCTAATATTTTAAAATGGGCTCAAAATGAAAATCACATGACAATCCATGTGAATTCCTTAATGGCGCCATTAAGAAGGTTGTGTTTAAAGAACAGTAAATTGATGACATTAAAAAAAAAAAATTCAGTGCCAGGTAAAAAGACTGTGCAACCAAAAAGCAATAAATATACAGAATATTATATTTTCAGAAGGTGAGAGCCTTATTATAAAAATGAACTGTGCACACACTGCAAAACGATGGCAGGGAATGTTAATGTTTACTGCCTCTTTAAATCTGCTTTTTCCTTTTTTTTACATATTGCGCAGGGTATTATCATCGTTGTCAGTCAGTTAACAACTTTAAGGGACCATAGGACTGAACATAAAGAATCCGCATAATTAAATGATACAGTGCACTATTTCTTCCACAACCTACCAGATCTCTTCACATCAATGCAGCACTTTAATTAAAGGGGCATCTATGATTCAGAGAATAGTATTAAAAAAATCAATTTACTTCTGTTATTAAATATACAATGTTCTCACTATATTCATGGTTGTAGAGCATACCTAGGTAGGTAGCATGCATGTGTATGGAACTCTGTGTGTTTTAAACAAATGTATACCCTTTTGACCACTAGATGGCAGCTCTTTTCCCCTCTCCCCTCTATTTTCTGTCAGGGCCCAATTTTTTAAAGGTCTTTGCACTTTTGAGATCAAATAGTAAAAATAAATAAATACACAAATAAAAGTTAAAGAAACAAACAAAAAAAAAATCAAAATTAAACTTCCATGTTTCAGACAGAGCAGATAGTTTTAAATAACTTTTCATTTACTTCTATTATCTAGTGCACTACTGGGAGCTAGCTGCTGATTGGTGGTTACACATATATGCCTCTTGCCACAGGCTCATCCAATGTGTTTAGCTAGCTCCAGTAGTGCAGTGCTGCTCCTTCAACACAGAATAGCAAGAGAATGAAGTAATAGAAGTAAATTGCAAAGTTGTTTACAATTCTATGTGTTATCTGAATCATGAATTTTTTTTTTTTAGGTTTATATCCTTTAAAAATAGTAGCTAGTGCTACTGCTACAAGCCAGTAGCAAGTGAAAGCTTGCTTCTACCGCAGTTAAGGCTCGAGCTGAGTAAGTTTTAAACCAATTTATGTGGGGAAAGAACCTCTTTTAAATGTATCAGTTTGCAGCTCCAACAAATAATTTCTACTGACCAAAATCCATAAAAGAAACCTTATTTAAGTAAGAATTCTTCTCCTCCCCCCAATCATTCCCTTGGTGGTTTAAACAGTTCAACTAATATATCATCAGTATATTGATTTATATTTTTAATTATTGGTGAACTGATTAAAATAAGAAAAAGCCCCTAATGTGGTCGCTTTTCACAATACGCTTCCTCTTATATGTATTTTCAATAAAATGTACATTGTTCTGTATGTGAAGGACATTGGGATGGTAATTAACTATGTAAAGTAAAAATACAGTAAAGCACATAAAAACATATGTACACACATATATACATACAGCATTTCCTCACTGCCTGACCTCTGGTATTTATTTATAAATGATTTTGCTGTACCTTGACGATGTTATCTGTTCAAGTTTAGTAGTTTTGTGTGAATTTCTCAGACAAAAAAATTATATAATTTATTCTGTAGAAAGACAGTCCTCTGGGGTTGTAAACAAACTGATAGAAATGTAATAAGTTAATTATTCTCTCATGAACAAGTGCTGTGAGTTTCTAATTTCACTCCTAAAATAATCTGCTGATTTCTTTTTTCTGACAAGCACTTATGAATATTGTTTAAATGTTGCTTTATCATTAGCTTTTGAGTTTTCCAAATAGTATGATGGATCCATAAATGGAGCAAGTAGAATTAATAGTTTTTTTTTTTAATTGCACCAACCACAGTATTTGTTCCCCATTTATTTAGTTATTAAATCGGTATTTATTATCTCACAGACATAAATACGATAAATAATAAATAATTGGGAAAATGTATTATTATTTATATTATGATTTTTAGAAAATCAACCATCACAGTTACAATTAAATGTGTTTTTGCACTATGAAACTAACTATCCCCAGAAATGAAGAACCTATGTTTACTTGATTTCCTTTGAAAATATGTAAAATATCTGATAGTGCAATATTAAAGAATTTGATCTTTACTTTTCTGCCATATACTTTAAAAACGAGTGTTTCAGCAATCCATTAGGAAAGTGCCAAACTTCTTCCATATTGGTTATGAGATTACAGAGTTATATTTATATGAATTAACATATTTTAATGGGATTATTTTGTAACTGAAACTGTAGCTGTACTAAAAAGAATAACATATAAATATAATTTCTGAACTAACCCAGGTATCTATAATTAATTAAGCCATAAATAATTGGTGAATAGTGATGTTGCAAATTGTTCACCGGCGAATAGTTCTTGGCGAACATAGCTTGTTCGCGTTCGCAGCGGCGGGCGAACATATGCGATGTTCGATCCGCCTCCTATTCATCATCATTGAATAAACTTTGACCCTGTATCTCACAGTCTGCAGACACATTTCAGCCAATCATCAGTAGACACTCCCTCCCAGACCCTCCAAGGTCCTGAACAGCAGCCATTTTAGATTCATTCTGATCCTGCATTCTTAGTGAGAGGAGGGATAGTGTAGCTGCTGCTGATTTTATAGGGAAATTGATAGCTAGGATACTGTATTCAGTGTCCACTACAGTCCTGAAGGACTCATCTGATCTCTGCTGTAAGGACAGCAACCCAAAAAGCCCTTTTTAGGGCTAGAACATGTCTTTTTTTGGCCTATGTAATTTTGACTGTGAAACATCAGTCTGCTAGTGTAATATAATTGCAGTTGCCTGCCTGCAGTGCTACCGCTCATATCTGTTGTAACAGTAGTGTAAATTTAATTAAAAAAAATTTTTGACTGTGAAACATCAGTCTGCTAGTGTAATCTAATAGCAGTTGCCTACCTGCAGTGCTACCACTCATATCTGTTGTAACAGTAGTGTAAATTTAAAAAAAAAAAATTTGACTGTGAAACATCAGTCTGCTAGTGTAATCTAATTGCAGTTGCATGCCTGACAGCGTGTGTGCCAGGCCCACTTGCCAACTAGTGCCACCACTCATATCTGTTGTAACAGTAGTGTAAATTTTGTATAAAAAAAAACTTTTTTGACTGTGAAAAATCAGTCTGCTAGTGTAATCTAATTGCAGTAGCCTGCCTGCCAGCGTGTGTGCCAGGCCCACTTGCCAACTAGTGCCACCACTCATATCTGTTGTAACAGTTGTGTAAATTTAAAAAAAAAAAAACTTTTTTGACTGTGAGACATCAGTCTGCTAGTGTAATCTAATTGCAGTTGCCTGCCTGCTAACGTGTGTGCCAGGCACACTTGCCAAATAGTGCCACCACTCATATCTGTTGTAACAATAGTGTAAATTTAAAAAAAACAACTTTTTTTTACTGTGAAACATCAGTCTGCTAGTGTAATCTAATTGCAGTTGCCTGCCTGCCAGCGTGTGTGCCAGGCCCACTTGCCAACTAGTGCAACCACTAATATCTGTTGTAACAGTAGTGTAAATTTTGTAAAAAAAAACTTTTTTGACTGTGAAACATCAGTCTGCTAGTGTAATCTAATTGCAGTTACCTGCCTGTCAGCGTGTGTGCCAGGCCCACTTGCCAACTAGTGCCACCACTCATATCTGTTGTAACAGTAGTGTAAATTTAAAAAAAAAAAACTTTTTTGACTGTGAAACATCAGTCTGCTAGTGTAATCTAATTGCAGTTGCCTGCCTGCCAGCGTGTGTGCCAGGCACACTTGCCAACTAGTTCCACCACTCATATCTGTTGTAACAATAGTGTAAATTTAAAAAAAAAACTTTTTTGACTGTGAAACATCAGTCTGCTAGTGTAATCTAATTGCAGTTGCCTGCCTGCCAGCGTGTGTGCCAGGCCCACTTGCCAAATAGTGCCACCACTCATATCTGTTGTAACAGTAGTGTAAATTTTGTAAAAAAAAACTTTTTTACTGTGAAACATCAGTCTGCTAGTGTAATCTAATTGCAGCTGCCTGCCTGCCAGCGTGTGTGCCAGGCCCACTTGCAAACTAGTGCCACCTCTCATATCTGTTGTAACAGTAGTGTAAATTAAAAAAAAAAAACTTTTTTGACTGTGAAACATCAGTCTGCTAGTGTAATCTAATTGTAGTTGCCTGCCTGCCAGCGTGTGTGCCAGACCCACTTGCCAACTAGTGCCACCACTCATATCTGTTGTAACAGTAGTGTAAATTTAAAAATAAAAACTTTTTTGACTGAGAAACATCAGTCTGCTAGTGTAATCTAATTGCAGTTGCCTGCCTGCCAGCGTATGTGCCAGGCACACTTGCCAACTAGTGCCACCACTCATATCTGTTGTAACAATAGTGTAAATTTAAAAAAAAAACTTTTTTGACTGTGAAACATCAGTCTGCTAGTGTAATCTAATTGTAGTTGACTGCCTGCCAGCGTGTGTGCCAGACCCACTTGCCAACGAGTGCCACCACTCATATCTGTTGTAACAGTAGTGTAAATTTAAAAATAAAAACTTTTTTGACTGAGAAACATCAGTCTGCTAGTGTAATCTAATTGCAGTTGCCTGCCTGCCAGCGTATGTGCCAGGCACACTTGCCAACTAGTGCCACCACTCATATCTGTTGTAACAATAGTGTAAATTTAAAAAAAAAACTTTTTTGACTGTGAAACATCAGTCTGCTAGTGTAATCTAATTGTAGTTGACTGCCTGCCAGCGTGTGTGCCAGACCCACTTGCCAACGAGTGCCACCACTCATATCTGTTGTAACAGTAGTGTAAATTTAAAAATAAAAACTTTTTTGACTGAGAAACATCAGTCTGCTAGTGTAATCTAATTGCAGTTGCCTGCCTGCCAGCGTGTGTGCCAGGCACACTTGCCAACTAGTGCCACCACTCATATCTGTTGTAACAATAGTGTAAATTTAAAAAAAAACTTTTTTTTACTGTGAAACATCAGTCTGCTAGTGTAATCAAATTGTAGTTGACTGCCTGCCAGCGTGTGTGCCAGACCCACTTGCCAACTAGTGCCACCACTCATATCTGTTGTAACAGTAGTGTAAATTTAAAAAAAAAACTTTTTTGACTGTGAAACATCAGTCTGCTAGTGTAATCTAATTGCAGTTGCCTGCCTGCTTGCCAGCGTGTGTGCCAGGCCCACTTGCCAACTAGTGCAACCACTAATATCTGTTGTAACAGTAGTGTAAATTTTGTAAAAAAAAAACTTTTTTGACTGTGAAACATCAGTCTGCTAGTGTAATCTAATTGCAGTTACCTGCCTGTCAGCGTGTGTGCCAGGCCCACTTGCCAACTAGTGCCACCAATCATATCTGTTGTAACAGTAGTGTAAATTTAAAAAAAAAAAACTTTTTTGACTGTGAAACATCAGTCTGCTAGTGTAATCTAATTGCAGTTGCCTGCCTGCCAGCGTGTGTGCCAGGCACACTTGCCAACTAGTTCCACCACTCATATCTGTTGTAACAATAGTGTAAATTTAAAAAAAAAACTTTTTTGACTGTGAAACATCAGTCTGCTAGTGTAATCTAATTGCAGTTGCCTGCCTGCCAGCGTGTGTGCCAGGCCCACTTGCAAACTAGTGCCACCACTCATATCTGTTGTAACAGTAGTGTAAATTTTGTAAAAAAAAACTTTTTTACTGTGAAACATCAGTCTGCTAGTGTAATCTAATTGCAGCTGCCTGCCTGCCAGCGTGTGTGCCAGGCCCACTTGCCAACTAGTGCCACCACTCATATCTGTTGTAACAGTAGTGTAAATTTAAAAATAAAAACTTTTTTGACTGAGAAACATCAGTCTGCTAGTGTAATCTAATTGCAGTTGCCTGCCTGCCAGCGTGTGTGCCAGGCACACTTGCCAACTAGTGCCACCACTCATATCTGTTGTAACAATAGTGTAAATTTAAAAAAAAAACTTTTTTGACTGTGAAACATCAGTGTGCTAGTGTAATCTAATTGTAGTTGACTGCCTGCCATCGTGTGTGCCAGACCCACTTGCCAACTAGTGCCACCACTCATATCTGTTGTAACAGTAGTGTAAATTTAAAAATAAAAACTTTTTTGACTGTGAAACATCAGTCTGCTAGTGTAACCTAATTGCAGTTGCCTGCCTGCCAGCGTTTGTGCCAGGCCCACTTGCCAACTAGTGCCACCACTCATATCTGTTGTAACAGTAGTGTAAATTTAAAAAAAAAACCTTTTTTTACTGTGAAACATCAGTCTGCTAGTGTAATCTAATTGCAGTGTAATCTAATTACAGTTGCCTGCCAGCGTGTGTGCCCGGCCCACTTGCCAACTAGTGCCACCACTCATATCTGTTGTAACAGTAGTGTAAATTTAAAAAAAAAACTTTTTTGACTGTGAAACATCAGTCTGCAGTGTAATCTAATTGCAGTTGCCTGCCTGTCAGCGTGTGTGCCAGGCCCACTTGCCAACTAGTGCAACTACTCATATCTGTTGCAACAGTAGTGTAAATTTTGTAAAAAAAATGTTTTGACTGTGAAACATCAGTCTGCTAGTGTAATCTAATTGCAGTTGCCTGCCAGCGTGTGTGCGAGGCCCACTTGCCAACTAGTGCCACCACTCATATCTGTTGTAACAGTAGTGTAATTTAAAAAAAAAAAAAAAATTCACTATGAAACATCAGTCTGCTAGTGTAATCTAATTGCAGTTGCCTGCCTGCCAGTGTGTGTGCCAGGCCCACTTGCCAACTAGTGCCACCACTCATATCTGTTTTAACAGTAGTGTACATTTAAAAAAAAAACTTTTTTGACTGTGAAACATCAGTCTGCTAGTGTAATCTAATTGCAGTTGCCTGACTGCCAGCGTGTTTGCCAGGCCCACTTGCCAACTAGTGCAACCACTCATATCTGTTGTAACAGTAGTGTAAATTTAAAAAAAAACTTTTTGACTGTGAAACATCAGTCTGCTAGTGTGATCTAATTGCAGTTGCCTGTCTGCCAGCGTGTGTGCCAGGCCCACTTGCCAACTAGTGCCACCACTCATATCTGTTGTAACAGTAGTGTAAATTTAAAAATAAAAACTTTTTTGACTGAGAAACATCAGTCTGCTAGTGTAATCTAATTGCAGTTGCCTGCCTGCCAGCGTGTGTGCCAGGCACACTTGCCAACTAGTGCCACCACTCATATCTGTTGTAACAATAGTGTAAATTTTAAAAAAAAACTTTTTTTTACTGTGAAACATCAGTCTGCTAGTATAATCTAATTGTAGTTGACTGCCTGCCAGCGTGTGTGCCAGACCCACTTGCCAACTAGTGCCACCACTCATATCTGTTGTAACAGTAGTGTAAATTTAAAAATAAAAACTTTTTTGACTGTGAAACATCAGTCTGCTAGTGTAACCTAATTGCAGTTGCCTGCCTGCCAGCGTTTGTGCCAGGCCCACTTGCCAACTAGTGCCACCACTCATATCTGTTGTAACAGTAGTGTAAATTTAAAAAAAAAAAACTTTTCTTACTGTGAAACATCAGTCTGCTAGTGTAATCTAATTGCAGTGTAATCTAATTGCAGTTGCCTGCCAGCATGTGTGCCAGGCCCACTTGCCAACTAGTGCCACCACTCATATCTGTTGTAACAGTAGTTTAAATTTAAAAAAAAAACTTTTTTGACTGTGAAACATCAGTCTGCAGTGTAATCTAATTGCAGTTGCCTGCCTGCCAGCGTGTGTGCCAGGCCCACTTGCCAACTAGTGCAACTACTCATATCTGTTGCAACAGTAGTGTAAATTTTGTAAAAAAAAATTTTTGACTGTGAAACATCAGTCTGCTAGTGTAATCTAATTGCAGTTGCCTGCCTGCCTGCCAGCGTGTGTGCGAGGCCCACTTGCCAACTAGTGCCACCACTCATATCTGTTGTAACAGTAGTGTAATTTTTTTTAAAAAAATCATTTTTCACTATGAAACATCAGTCTGCTAGTGTAATCTAATTGCAGTTGCCTGCCTGCCAGTGTGTGTGCCAGGCCCGCTTGCCAACTAGTGCCACCACTCATATCTGTTGTAACAGTAGTGTACATTTAAAAAAAAAACTTTTTTGACTGTGAAACATCAGTCTGCTAGTGTAATCTAATTGTAGTTGCCTGCCTGCCTGCCAGCATGTGTGCCAGGCCCACTTGCTATGTGCCACCACTCATATCTGTTGTAACAGTAGTGTAAATTTAAAAAAAAATTTTTGACTGTGAAACATCAGTCTGCTAGTGTAATATAATTGCAGTTGCCTGCCTGCCAGCGTGTGTGCCAGTCCCACTTGCCAACTAGTGCCACCACTCATATCTGTTGTAACAGTAGTGTTAATTTAAAAATAAAAACTTTTTTGACTGAGAAACATCAGTCTGCTAGTGTAATCTAATTGCAGTTGCCTGCCTGCCAGCGTGTGTGCCAGGCACACTTGCCAACTAGTGCCACCACTCATATCTGTTGTAACAATAGTGTAAATTTAAAAAAAAAAACTTTTTTGACTGTGAAACATCAGTCTGCAGTGTAATCTAATTGTAGTTGACTGCCTGCCAGCGTGTGTGCCAGACCCACTTGCCAACTAGTGCCACCACTCATATCTGTTGTAACAGTAGTGTAAATTTAAAAATAAAAACTTTTTTGACTGTGAAACATCAGTCTGCTAGTGTATTCTAATTGCAGTTGCCTGCCTGCCAGCGTTTGTGCCAGGCCCACTTGCCAACTAGTGCCACCACTCATATCTGTTGTAACAGTAGTGTAATTTTTTTAAAAAAAATCATTTTTCACTGTGAAACATCAGTCTGCTAGTGTAATCTAATTGCAGTTGCCTGCCTGCCAGTGTGTGTGCCAGGCCCACTTGCCAACTAGTGCCACCACTCATATCTGTTGTAACAGTAGTGTACATTTTAAAAAAAAAACTTTTTTGACTGTGAAACATCAGTCTTCTAGTGTAATCTAATTGCAGTTGCCTGCCTGCCAGCGTGTGTGCCATTCCCACTTGCCAACTAGTGCCACCACTCATATCTGTTGTAACAGTAGTGTAAATTTTAAAAAAAACTTTTTGTCTGTGAAACATCAGTCTGATAGTGTGATCTAATTGCAGTTGCCTGCCTGCCAGCGTGTGTGCCAGGCCCACTTGCCAACTAGTGCCACCACTCATATCTGTTGTAACAGTAGTGTAAATTTTGTAAAAAAAAACTTTTTTCACTGTGAAACATCAGTCTGCTAGTGTAATCTAATTGCAGTTGCCTGCCTGCCAGCGTGTGTGCCAGGTCCACTTGCCAACTAGTGCCACTACTCATTTCTGTTGTAACAGTAGTGTAAATTTAAAAAAAAAAATTTTTTGACTGTGAAACATCAGTCTGCTAGTGTAATCTAATTGTAGTTGCCTGCCTGCCAGCGTGTGTGCCAGGCCCACTTGCAAACTAGTGCCACCACTCATATCTGTTGTAACAGTAGTGTAAATTTAAAAATAAAAACTTTTTTGACTGTGAAACATCAGTCTGCTAGTGTAATCTAATTGCAGTTGCCTGACTGCCAGCATGTGTGCCAGGCTCACTTGCCAACTAGTGCCACCACTCATATCTGTTGTAACAGTAGTGTAAATTTAAAAAAAAAACTTTTTTGACTGTGAAACATCAGTCTGCTAGTGTAATCTAATTGCAGTTGCCTGCCTGCCAGCGTTTGTGCCAGGCCCACTTGCCAACTAGTGCCACCACTCATATCTGTTGTAACAGTAGTGTAAATTTAAAAAAAAAACTTTTCTTACTGTGAAACATCAGTCTGCTAGTGTAATCTAATTGCAGTGTAATCTAATTGCAGTTGCCTGCCAGCGTGTAGGCCAGGCCCACTTGCCAACTAGTGCCACCACTCATATCTGTTGTAACAGTAGTGTAAATTTAAAAAAAAAACTTTTTTGACTGTGAAACATCAGTCTGCAGTGTAATCTAATTGCAGTTGCCTGCCTGCCAGCGTGTGTGCCAGGCCCACTTGCCAACTAGTGCAACTACTCATATCTGTTGCAACAGTAGTGTAAATTTTGTAAAAAAAATTTTTTGACTGTGAAACATCAGTCTGCTAGTGTAATCTAATTGCAGTTGCCTGCCAGCGTGTGTGCGAGGCCCACTTGCCAACTAGTGCCACCACTCATATCTGTTGTAACAGTAGTGTAATTTGTTAAAAAAAAATAATTTTTCACTATGAAACATCAGTCTGCTAGTGTAATCTAATTGCAGTTGCCTGCCTGCCTGCCAGTGTGTGTGTCAGGCCCACTTGCCAACTAGTGCCACCACTCATATCTGTTGTAACAGTAGTGTACATTTTAAAAAAAAACTTTTTTGACTGTGAAACATCAGTCTGCTAGTGTAATCTAATTGTAGTTGCCTGCCTGCCAGCATGTGTGCCAGGCCCACTTGCTATGTGCCACCACTCATATCTGTTGTAACAGTAGTGTAAATTTAAAAAAAAAATTTTGACTGTGAAACATCAGTCTGCTAGTGTGATCTAATTGCAGTTGCCTGCCTGCCAGCGTGTGTGCCAGTCCCACTTGCCAACTAGTGCCACCACTCATATCTGTTGTAACAGTAGTGTAAATTTAAAAATAAAAACTTTTTTGACTGTGAAACATCAGTCTGCTAGTGTAATCTAATTGCAGTTGCCTGCCTGCCAGCGTGTGTGCCAGGCACACTTGCCAACTAGTGCCACCACTCATATCTGTTGTAACAATAGTGTAAATTTAAAAAAAAAAACTTTTTTGACTGTGAAACATCAGTCTGCAGTGTAATCTAATTGTAGTTGACTGCCTGCCAGCGTGTGTGCCAGACCCACTTGCCAACTAGTGCCACCACTCATATCTGTTGTAACAGTAGTGTAAATTTAAAAATAAAAACTTTTTTGACTGTGAAACATCAGTCTGCTAGTGTATTCTAATTGCAGTTGCCTGCCTGCCAGCGTTTGTGCCAGGCCCACTTGCCAACTAGTGCCACCACTCATATCTGTTGTAACAGTAGTGTAAATATAAAAAAAAAAACTTTTTTGACTGTGAAACATCAGTCTGCAGTGTAATCTAATTGCAGTTGCCTGCCTGCCAGCGTGTTTGCCAGGCCCACTTGCCAACTAGTGCAACTACTCATATCTGTTGCAACAGTAGTGTAAATTTTGTAAAAATAAAATTTTTGACTGTGAAACATCAGTCTGCTAGTGTAATCTAATTGCAGTTGCCTGCCTGCCTGCCAGCGTGTGTGCGAGGCCCACTTGCCAACTAGTGCCACCACTCATATCTGTTGTAACAGTAGTGTAATTTTTAAAAAAAAAATCATTTTTCACTGTGAAACATCAGTCTGCTAGTGTAATCTAATTGCAGTTGCCTGCCTGCCAGTGTGTGTGCCAGGCCCACTTGCCAACTAGTGCCACCACTCATATCTGTTGTAACAGTAGTGTACATTTAAAAAAAAAACTTTTTTGACTGTGAAACATCAGTCTTCTAGTGTAATCTAATTGCAGTTGCCTGCCTGCCAGCGTGTGTGCCATTCCCACTTGCCAACTAGTGCCACCACTCATATCTGTTGTAACAGTAGTGTAAATTTTAAAAAAAACTTTTTGTCTGTGAAACATCAGTCTGATAGTGTGATCTAATTGCAGTTGCCTGCCTGCCAGCGTGTGTGCCAGGCCCACTTGCCAACTAGTGCCACCACTCATATCTGTTGTAACAGTAGTGTAAATTTTGTAAAAAAAAACTTTTTTCACTGTGAAACATCAGTCTGCTAGTGTAATCTAATTGCAGTTGCCTGCCTGCCAGCGTGTGTGCCAGGTCCACTTGCCAACTAGTGCCACTACTCATTTCTGTTGTAACAGTAGTGTAAATTTAAAAAAAAAACTTTTTTGACTGTGAAACATCAGTCTGCTAGTGTGATCTAATTGTAGTTGCCTGCCTGCCAGCGTGTGTGCCAGGCCCACTTGCAAACTAGTGCAACTACTCATATCTGTTGCAACAGTAGTGTAAATTTTGTAAAAAAAAAAAATTTGACTGTGAAACATCAGTCTGCTAGTGTAATCTAATTGCAGTTGCCAGGGTGTGTGCGAGGCCCACTTGCCAACTAGTGCCACCACTCATATCTGTTGTAACAGTAGTGTAATTTGTTAAAAAAAAATCATTTTTCACTATGAAACATCAGTCTGCTAGTGTAATCTAATTGCAGTTGCCTGCCTGCCAGTGTGTGTGTCAGGCCCACTTGCCAACTAGTGCCACCACTCATATCTGTTGTAACAGTAGTGTACATTTAAAAAAAAAACTTTTTTGACTGTGAAACATCAGTCTGCTAGTGTGATCTAATTGTAGTTGCCTGCCTGCCAGCGTGTGTGCCAGGCCCACTTGCAAACTAGTGCCACCACTCATATCTGTTGTAACAGTAGTGTAAATTTAAAAAAAAAACTTTTTTGACTGTGAAACATCAGTCTGCTAGTGTAATCTAATTGCAGTTGCCTGCCTGCCAGCGTTTGTGCCAGGCCCACTTGCCAACTAGTGCCACCACTCATATCTGTTGTAACAGTAGTGTAAATTTAAAAAAAAAAACTTTTCTTACTGTGAAACATCAGTCTGCTAGTGTAATCTAATTGCAGTGTAATCTAATTGCAGTTGCCTGCCAGCGTGTGTGCCAGGCCCACTTGCCAACTAGTGCCACCACTCATATCTGTTGTAACAGTAGTGTAAATTTAAAAAAAAAACTTTTTTGACTGTGAAACATCAGTCTGCAGTGTAATCTAATTGCAGTTGCCTGCCTGCCAGCGTGTGTGCCAGGCCCACTTGCCAACTAGTGCAACTACTCATATCTGTTGCAACAGTAGTGTAAATTTTGTAAAAAAAAAAATTTTGACTGTGAAACATCAGTCTGCTAGTGTAATCTAATTGCAGTTGCCAGCGTGTGTGCGAGGCCCACTTGCCAACTAGTGCCACCACTCATATCTGTTGTAACAGTAGTGTAATTTGTTAAAAAAAAATCATTTTTCACTATGAAACATCAGTCTGCTAGTGTAATCTAATTGCAGTTGCCTGCCTGCCAGTGTGTGTGTCAGGCCCACTTGCCAACTAGTGCCACCACTCATATCTGTTGTAACAGTAGTGTACATTTAAAAAAAAAACTTTTTTGACTGTGAAACATCAGTCTGCTAGTGTAATCTAATTGTAGTTGCCTGCCTGCCTGCCTGCCAGCATGTGTGCCAGGCCCACTTGCTATGTGCCACCACTCATATCTGTTGTAACAGTAGTGTAAATTTAAAAAAAAAAATTTGACTGTGAAACATCAGTCTGCTAGTGTGATCTAATTGCAGTTGCCTGCCTGCCAGCGTGTGTGCCAGTCCCACTTGCCAACTAGTGCCACCACTCATATCTGTTGTAACAGTAGTGTAAATTTAAAAATAAAAACTTTTTTGACTGTGAAACATCAGTCTGCTAGTGTAATCTAATTGCAGTTGCCTGCCTGCCAGCGTGTGTGCCAGGCACACTTGCCAACTAGTGCCACCACTCATATCTGTTGTAACAATAGTGTAAATTTAAAAAAAAAAACTTTTTTGACTGTGAAACATCAGTCTGCAGTGTAATCTAATTGTAGTTGACTGCCTGCCAGCGTGTGTGCCAGACCCACTTGCCAACTAGTGCCACCACTCATATCTGTTGTAACAGTAGTGTAAATTTAAAAATAAAAACTTTTTTGACTGTGAAACATCAGTCTGCTAGTGTATTCTAATTGCAGTTGCCTGCCTGCCAGCGTTTGTGCCAGGCCCACTTGCCAACTAGTGCCACCACTCATATCTGTTGTAACAGTAGTGTAAATTTAAAAAAAAAAACTTTTTGGACTGTGAAACATCAGTCTGCAGTGTAATCTAATTGCAGTTGCCTGCCTGCCAGCGTGTTTGCCAGGCCCACTTGCCAACTAGTGCAACTACTCATATCTGTTGCAACAGTAGTGTAAATTTTGTAAAAAAAAAAATTTTGACTGTGAAACATCAGTCTGCTAGTGTAATCTAATTGCAGTTGCCTGCCTGCCTGCCTGCCAGCGTGTGTGCGAGGCCCACTTGCCAACTAGTGCCACCACTCATATCTGTTGTAACAGTAGTGTAATTTTTTTAAAAAAAATCATTTTTCACTGTGAAACATCAGTCTGCTAGTGTAATCTAATTGCAGTTGCCTGTCTGCCAGTGTGTGTGCCAGGCCCACTTGCCAACTAGTGCCACCACTCATATCTCTTGTAACAGTAGTGTACATTTTAAAAAAAAAACTTTTTTGACTGTGAAACATCAGTCTTCTAGTGTAATCTAATTGCAGTTGCCTGCCTGCCTGCCAGCGTGTGTGCCATTCCCACTTGCCAACTAGTGCCACCACTCATATCTGTTGTAACAGTAGTGTAAATTTTAAAAAAAACTTTTTGTCTGTGAAACATCAGTCTGATAGTGTGATCTAATTGCAGTTGCCTGCCTGCCAGCGTGTGTGCCAGGCCCACTTGCCAACTAGTGCCACCACTCATATCTGTTGTAACAGTAGTGTAAATTTTGTAAAAAAAAACTTTTTTCACTGTGAAACATCAGTCTGCTAGTGTAATCTAATTGCAGTTGCCTGCCTGCCAGCGTGTGTGCCAGGTCCACTTGCCAACTAGTGCCACTACTCATTTCTGTTGTAACAGTAGTGTAAATTTAAAAAAAAAACTTTTTTGACTGTGAAACATCAGTCTGCTAGTGTAATCTAATTGTAGTTGCCTGCCTGCCAGCGTGTGTGCCAGGCCCACTTGCAAACTAGTGCCACCACTCATATCTGTTGTAACAGTAGTGTAAATTTAAAAATAAAAACTTTTTTGACTGTGAAACATCAGTCTGCTAGTGTAATCTAATTGCAGTTGTCTGACTGCCAGCATGTGTGCCAGGCTCACTTGCCAACTAGTGCCACCACTCATATCTGTTGTAACAGTAGTGTAAATTTAAAAAAAAAACTTTTTTGACTGTGAAACATCAGTCTGCTAGTGTAATCTAATTGCAGTTGCCTGCCTGCCAGCGTTTGTGCCAGGCCCACTTGCCAACTAGTGCCACCACTCATATCTGTTGTAACAGTAGTGTAAATTTAAAAAAAAAACTTTTCTTACTGTGAAACATCAGTCTGCTAGTGTAATCTAATTGCAGTGTAATCTAATTGCAGTTGCCTGCCAGCGTGTAGGCCAGGCCCACTTGCCAACTAGTGCCACCACTAATATCTGTTGTAACAGTAGTGTAAATTTAAAAAAAAAACTTTTTTGACTGTGAAACATCAGTCTGCAGTGTAATCTAATTGCAGTTGCCTGCCTGCCAGCGTGTGTGCCAGGCCCACTTGCCAACTAGTGCAACTACTCATATCTGTTGCAACAGTAGTGTAAATTTTGTAAAAAAAATTTTTTGACTGTGAAACATCAGTCTGCTAGTGTAATCTAATTGCAGTTGCCTGCCTGCCTGCCAGCGTGTGTGCGAGGCCCACTTGCCAACTAGTGCCACCACTCATATCTGTTGTAACAGTAGTGTAATTTGTTAAAAAAAAATCATTTTTCACTATGAAACATCAGTCTGCTAGTGTAATCTAATTGCAGTTTCCTGCCTGCCTGCCAGTGTGTGTGTCAGGCCCACTTGCCAACTAGTGCCACCACTCATATCTGTTGTAACAGTAGTGTACATTTTAAAAAAAAACTTTTTTGACTGTGAAACATCAGTCTGCTAGTGTAATCTAATTGTAGTTGCCTGCCTGCCAGCATGTGTGCCAGGCCCACTTGCTATGTGCCACCACTCATATCTGTTGTAACAGTAGTGTAAATTTAAAAAAAAAATTTTGACTGTGAAACATCAGTCTGCTAGTGTGATCTAATTGCAGTTGCCTGCCTGCCAGCGTGTGTGCCAGTCCCACTTGCCAACTAGTGCCACCACTCATATCTGTTGTAACAGTAGTGTAAATTTAAAAATAAAAACTTTTTTGACTGTGAAACATCAGTCTGCTAGTGTAATCTAATTGCAGTTGCCTGCCTGCCAGCGTGTGTGCCAGGCACACTTGCCAACTAGTGCCACCACTCATATCTGTTGTAACAATAGTGTAAATTTAAAAAAAAAAACTTTTTTGACTGTGAAACATCAGTCTGCAGTGTAATCTAATTGTAGTTGACTGCCTGCCAGCGTGTGTGCCAGACCCACTTGCCAACTAGTGCCACCACTCATATCTGTTGTAACAGTAGTGTAAATTTAAAAATAAAAACTTTTTTGACTGTGAAACATCAGTCTGCTAGTGTATTCTAATTGCAGTTGCCTGCCTGCCAGCGTTTGTGCCAGGCCCACTTGCCAACTAGTGCCACCACTCATATCTGTTGTAACAGTAGTGTAAATATAAAAAAAAAAACTTTTTTGACTGTGAAACATCAGTCTGCAGTGTAATCTAATTGCAGTTGCCTGCCTGCCAGCGTGTTTGCCAGGCCCACTTGCCAACTAGTGCAACTACTCATATCTGTTGCAACAGTAGTGTAAATTTTGTAAAAAAAAAATTTTTGACTGTGAAACATCAGTCTGCTAGTGTAATCTAATTGCAGTTGCCTGCCTGCCTGCCTGCCAGCGTGTGTGCGAGGCCCACTTGCCAACTAGTGCCACCACTCATATCTGTTGTAACAGTAGTGTAATTTTTTAAAAAAAAATCATTTTTCACTGTGAAACATCAGTCTGCTAGTGTAATCTAATTGCAGTTGCCTGCCTGCCAGTGTGTGTGCCAGGCCCACTTGCCAACTAGTGCCACCACTCATATCTGTTGTAACAGTAGTGTACATTTTAAAAAAAAACTTTTTTGACTGTGAAACATCAGTCTTCTAGTGTAATCTAATTGCAGTTGCCTGCCTGCCAGCGTGTGTGCCATTCCCACTTGCCAACTAGTGCCACCACTCATATCTGTTGTAACAGTAGTGTAAATTTTAAAAAAAACTTTTTGTCTGTGAAACATCAGTCTGATAGTGTGATCTAATTGCAGTTGCCTGCCTGCCAGCGTGTGTGCCAGGCCCACTTGCCAACTAGTGCCACCACTCATATCTGTTGTAACAGTAGTGTAAATTTTGTAAAAAAAAATTTTTTCACTGTGAATCATCAGTCTGCTAGTGTAATCTAATTGCAGTTGCCTGCCTGCCAGCGTGTGTGCCAGGTCCACTTGCCAACTAGTGCCACTACTCATTTCTGTTGTAACAGTAGTGTAAATTTAAAAAAAAAACTTTTTTGACTGTGAAACATCAGTCTGCTAGTGTGATCTAATTGTAGTTGCCTGCCTGCCAGCGTGTGTGCCAGGCCCACTTGCAAACTAGTGCCACCACTCATATCTGTTGTAACAGTAGTGTAAATTTAAAAAAAAAACTTTTTTGACTGTGAAACATCAGTCTGCTAGTGTAATCTAATTGCAGTTGCCTGCCTGCCAGCGTTTGTGCCAGGCCCACTTGCCAACTAGTGCCACCACTCATATCTGTTGTAACAGTAGTGTAAATTTAAAAAAAAAAACTTTTCTTACTGTGAAACATCAGTCTGCTAGTGTAATCTAATTGCAGTGTAATCTAATTGCAGTTGCCTGCCAGCGTGTGTGCCAGGCCCACTTGCCAACTAGTGCCACCACTCATATCTGTTGTAACAGTAGTGTAAATTTAAAAAAAAAACTTTTTTGACTGTGAAACATCAGTCTGCAGTGTAATCTAATTGCAGTTGCCTGCCTGCCAGCGTGTGTGCCAGGCCCACTTGCCAACTAGTGCAACTACTCATATCTGTTGCAACAGTAGTGTAAATTTTGTAAAAAAAAAAAATTTGACTGTGAAACATCAGTCTGCTAGTGTAATCTAATTGCAGTTGCCAGCGTGTGTGCGAGGCCCACTTGCCAACTAGTGCCACCACTCATATCTGTTGTAACAGTAGTGTAATTTGTTAAAAAAAAATCATTTTTCACTATGAAACATCAGTCTGCTAGTGTAATCTAATTGCAGTTGCCTGCCTGCCAGTGTGTGTGTCAGGCCCACTTGCCAACTAGTGCCACCACTCATATCTGTTGTAACAGTAGTGTACATTTAAAAAAAAAACTTTTTTGACTGTGAAACATCAGTCTGCTAGTGTAATCTAATTGTAGTTGCCTGCCTGCCTGCCAGCATGTGTGCCAGGCCCACTTGCTATGTGCCACCACTCATATCTGTTGTAACAGTAGTGTAAATTTAAAAAAAAAATTTTGACTGTGAAACATCAGTCTGCTAGTGTGATCTAATTGCAGTTGCCTGCCTGCCAGCGTGTGTGCCAGTCCCACTTGCCAACTAGTGCCACCACTCATATCTGTTGTAACAGTAGTGTAAATTTAAAAATAAAAACTTTTTTGACTGTGAAACATCAGTCTGCTAGTGTAATCTAATTGCAGTTGCCTGCCTGCCAGCGTGTGTGCCAGGCACACTTGCCAACTAGTGCCACCACTCATATCTGTTGTAACAATAGTGTAAATTTAAAAATAAAAACTTTTTTGACTGTGAAACATCAGTCTGCTAGTGTATTCTAATTGCAGTTGCCTGCCTGCCAGCGTTTGTGCCAGGCCCACTTGCCAACTAGTGCCACCACTCATATCTGTTGTAACAGTAGTGTAAATTTAAAAAAAAAAACTTTTTGGACTGTGAAACATCAGTCTGCAGTGTAATCTAATTGCAGTTGCCTGCCTGCCAGCGTGTTTGCCAGGCCCACTTGCCAACTAGTGCAACTACTCATATCTGTTGCAACAGTAGTGTAAATTTTGTAAAAAAAAAAATTTTGACTGTGAAACATCAGTCTGCTAGTGAAATCTAATTGCAGTTGCCTGCCTGCCTGCCAGCGTTTGTGCGAGGCCCACTTGCCAACTAGTGCCACCACTCATATCTGTTGTAACAGTAGTGTAATTTTTAAAAAAAAAATCATTTTTCACTGTGAAACATCAGTCTGCTAGTGTAATCTAATTGCAGTTGCCTGCCTGCCAGTGTGTGTGCCAGGCCCACTTGCCAACTAGTGCCACCACTCATATCTGTTGTAACAGTAGTGTAAATTTAAAAATAAAAACTTTTTTGACTGTGAAACATCAGTCTGCAGTGTAATCTAATTGTAGTTGACTGCCTGCCAGCGTGTGTGCCAGACCCACTTGCCAACTAGTGCCACCACTCATATCTGTTGTAACAGTAGTGTAAATTTAAAAATAAAAACTTTTTTGACTGTGAAACATCAGTCTGCTAGTGTATTCTAATTGCAGTTGCCTGCCTGCCAGCGTTTGTGCCAGGCCCACTTGCCAACTAGTGCCACCACTCATATCTGTTGTAACAGTAGTGTAAATTTAAAAAAAAAAACTTTTTGGACTGTGAAACATCAGTCTGCAGTGTAATCTAATTGCAGTTGCCTGCCTGCCAGCGTGTTTGCCAGGCCCACTTGCCAACTAGTGCAACTACTCATATCTGTTGCAACAGTAGTGTAAATTTTGTAAAAAAAAAAATTTTGACTGTGAAACATCAGTCTGCTAGTGAAATCTAATTGCAGTTGCCTGCCTGCCTGCCAGCGTTTGTGCGAGGCCCACTTGCCAACTAGTGCCACCACTCATATCTGTTGTAACAGTAGTGTAATTTTTTAAAAAAAAATCATTTTTCACTGTGAAACATCAGTCTGCTAGTGTAATCTAATTGCAGTTGCCTGCCTGCCAGTGTGTGTGCCAGGCCCACTTGCCAACTAGTGCCACCACTCATATCTGTTGTAACAGTAGTGTAAATTTAAAAATAAAAACTTTTTTGACTGTGAAACATCAGTCTGCTAGTGTAATCTAATTGCAGTTGCCTGCCTGCCAGCGTGTGTGCCAGGCACACTTGCCAACTAGTGCCACCACTCATATCTGTTGTAACAATAGTGTAAATTTAAAAAAAAAAACTTTTTTGACTGTGAAACATCAGTCTGCAGTGTAATCTAATTGTAGTTGACTGCCTGCCAGCGTGTGTGCCATTCCCACTTGCCAACTAGTGCCACCACTCATATCTGTGGTAACAGTAGTGTAAATTTTAAAAAAAACTTTTTGTCTGTGAAACATCAGTCTGATAGTGTGATCTAATTGCAGTTGCCTGCCTGCCAGTGTGTGTGCCAGGCCCACTTGCCAACTAGTGCCACCACTCATATCTGTTGTAACAGTAGTGTAAATTTTGTAAAAAAAAACTTTTTTCACTGTGAAACATCAGTCTGCTAGTGTAATCTAATTGCAGTTGCCTGCCTGCCAGCGTGTGTGCCAGGTCCACTTGCCAACTAGTGCCACTACTCATTTCTGTTGTAACAGTAGTGTAAATTTAAAAAAAAAACTTTTTTGACTGTGAAACATCAGTCTGCTAGTGTGATCTAATTGTAGTTGCCTGCCTGCCAGCGTGTGTGCCAGGCCCACTTGCAAACTAGTGCCACCACTCATATCTGTTGTAACAGTAGTGTAAATTTAAAAATAAAAACTTTTTTGACTGTGAAACATCAGTCTGCTAGTGTAATCTAATTGCAGTTGCCTGACTGCCAGCATGTGTGTCAGGCTCACTTGCCAACTAGTGCCACCACTCATATCTGTTGTAACAGTAGTGTAAATTTAAAAAAAAAACTTTTTTGACTGTGAAACATCAGTCTGCTAGTGTAATCTAATTGCAGTTGCCTGCCTGCCAGCGTTTGTGCCAGGCCCACTTGCCAACTAGTGCCACCACTCATATCTGTTGCAACAGTAGTGTAAATTTTGTAAAAAAAAAATTTTGACTGTGAAACATCAGTCTGCTAGTGTAATCTAATTGCAGTTGCCAGCGTGTGTGCGAGGCCCACTTGCCAACTAGTGCCACCACTCATATCTGTTGTAACAGTAGTGTAATTTGTTAAAAAAAAATCATTTTTCACTATGAAACATCAGTCTGCTAGTGTAATCTAATTGCAGTTGCCTGCCTGCCAGTGTGTGTGTCAGGCCCACTTGCCAACTAGTGCCACCACTCATATCTGTTGTAACAGTAGTGTACATTTAAAAAAAAAACTTTTTTGACTGTGAAACATCAGTCTGCTAGTGTAATCTAATTGTAGTTGCCTGCCTGCCAGCATGTGTGCCAGGCCCACTTGCTATGTGCCACCACTCATATCTGTTGTAACAGTAGTGTAAATTTAAAAAAAAAATTTTGACTGTGAAACATCAGTCTGCTAGTGTGATCTAATTGCAGTTGCCTGCCTGCCAGCGTGTGTGCCAGTCCCACTTGCCAACTAGTGCCACCACTCATATCTGTTGTAACAGTAGTGTAAATTTAAAAATAAAAACTTTTTTGACTGTGAAACATCAGTCTGCTAGTGTAATCTAATTGCAGTTGCCTGCCTGCCAGCGTGTGTGCCAGGCACACTTGCCAACTAGTGCCACCACTCATATCTGTTGTAACAATAGTGTAAATTTAAAAAAAAAAACTTTTTTGACTGTGAAACATCAGTCTGCAGTGTAATCTAATTGTAGTTGACTGCCTGCCAGCGTGTGTGCCAGACCCACTTGCCAACTAGTGCCACCACTCATATCTGTTGTAACAGTAGTGTAAATTTAAAAATAAAAACTTTTTTGACTGTGAAACATCAGTCTGCTAGTGTATTCTAATTGCAGTTGCCTGCCTGCCAGCGTTTGTGCCAGGCCCACTTGCCAACTAGTGCCACCACTCATATCTGTTGTAACAGTAGTGTAAATTTAAAAAAAAAAACTTTTTGGACTGTGAAACATCAGTCTGCAGTGTAATCTAATTGCAGTTGCCTGTTTGCCAGGCCCACTTGCCAACTAGTGCAACTACTCATATCTGTTGCAACAGTAGTGTAAATTTTGTAAAAAAAAAATTTTTGACTGTGAAACATCAGTCTGCTAGTGAAATCTAATTGCAGTTGCCTGCCTGCCTGCCAGCGTTTGTGCGAGGCCCACTTGCCAACTAGTGCCACCACTCATATCTGTTGTAACAGTAGTGTAATTTTTTTAAAAAAAATCATTTTTCACTGTGAAACATCAGTCTGCTAGTGTAATCTAATTGCAGTTGCCTGCCTGCCAGTGTGTGTGCCAGGCCCACTTGCCAACTAGTGCCACCACTCATATCTGTTGTAACAGTAGTGTACATTTTAAAAAAAAACTTTTTTGACTGTGAAACATCAGTCTTCTAGTGTAATCTAATTGCAGTTGCCTGCCTGCCAGCGTGTGTGCCAGTCCCACTTGCCAACTAGTGCCACCACTCATATCTGTTGTAACAGTAGTGTAAATTTAAAAAAAATCTTTTTGACTGTGAAACATCAGTCTGCTAGTGTGATCTAATTGCAGTTGCCTGCCTGCCAGCGTGTGTGCCAGGCCCACTTGCCAACTAGTGCCACCACTCATATCTGTTGTAACAGTAGTGTAAATTTTGTAAAAAAAAACTTTTTTCACTGTGAAACATCAGTCTGCTAGTGTAATCTAATTGCAGTTTCCTGCCTGCCAGCGTGTGTGCCAGGTCCACTTGCCAACTAGTGCCACTACTCATTTCTGTTGTAACAGTAGTGTAAATTTAAAAAAAAAACTTTTTTGACTGTGAAACATCAGTCTGCTAGTGTAATCTAATAGTAGTTGCCTGCCTGCCAGCGTGTGTGCCAGGCCCACTTGCAAACTAGTGCCACCACTCATATCTCTTGTAACAGTAGTGTAAATTTAAAAATAAAAACTTTTTTGACTGTGAAACATCAGTCTGCTAGTGTAATCTAATTGCAGTTGCCTGACTGCCAGCATGTGTGCCAGGCTCACTTGCCAACTAGTGCCACCACTCATATCTGTTGTAACAGTAGTGTAAATTTAAAAAAAAAACTTTTTTGACTGTGAAACATCAGTCTGCTAGTGTAATCTAATTGCATTTGCCTGACTGCCAGCATGTGTGCCAGGCTCACTTGCCAACTAGTGCCACCACTCATATCTGTTGTAACAGTAGTGTAAATTAAAAAAAAACAAAACTTTTTTGACTGTGAAACATCAGTCTGCTAGTGTAATCTAATAGCATTTGCCTGCCTGCCAGCATGTGTGTCAGGCTCACTTGCCAACTAGTGCAACCACTAATATCTGTTGTAACAGTAGTGTAAATTTTGTAAAAAAAAAATTTTTTGACTGTGAAACATCAGTCTGCTAGTGTAATCTAAGTGCAGTTGCCTGCCTGCCAGCGTGTGTGCCAAGCCCACTTGCCAACTAGTGCCACCACTCATATCTGTTGTAACAGTAGTGTAAATTTAAAAAAAAAAAAAAACTTTTTTGACTGTGAAACATCAGTTTTCTAGTGTAATCTAATTGCAGTTGCCTGCCTGCCAGCGTGTGTGCCAAGCCCACTTGCCAACTAGTGCCACCACTCATATCTGTTGTAGCAGTAGTGTAAATTTTTTTTTTAAAAAACTTTTTTGACTGTGAAACATCAGTCTGCTAGTGTAATCTAATAGCAGTTGCATGCCTGCCAGCGTGTGGGCCAGGCCCACTTGCCAACTAGTGCCACCACTCATATCTGTTGTAACAGTAGTGTAAATTTTTTTAAAAAACTTTTTTGACTGTGAAACATCAGTCTGCTAGTGTAATCTTATTGCAGTTGCCTGCCTGCCTGCCAGCGTGTGTGCCAGGCCCACTTGCCAACTAGTGCCACCACTCATATCTGTTGTAACAGTAGTGTAAATTTTGTAAAAAAAAACTTTTTTGACTGTGAAACAACAATCTGCTTGTGTAATCTAATTGCAGTTGCCTGCTTGCCAGCATGTGTGCCTGGCTCACAGCGTATACTGTGCCCACTTGCCCAATGCCACCACTCATATCTTATTTAATAGTAGTGTAAGTGTACATTTAAAAAAAAAAAAACTTTTTTGACTGTGAAACATCAGTCTGCGTTTTTGTGTCAGGCTCACAGCGTATACTGTGCCCATTTGCCCAGTGCCACCACTAGTATCCTGTTTAATAGTAGTGTAAGTGTACATTTAAAAAAAAAAAATGTTTTTTGACTGTGAAACATCATTCTGCTAGTGTAATCTAATTGCAGTTGCCTGCCTGCCAGCGTGTGTGCCAGGCCCACTTGCCAACTAGTGCCACTACTCATATCTGTTGTAACAGTAGTGTAAATTTTGTAAAAAAAAAATTTTGGACTGTGAAACAACAATCTGCTTGTGTAATCTAATTGCAGTTGCCTGCTTGCCAGCATGTGTGCCTGGCTCACAGCGTATACTGTGCCCACTTGCCCAATGCCACCACTCATATCTTGTTTAATAGTAGTGTAAGTGTACATTTAAAAAAAAATAAACTTTTTTGACTGTGAAACATCAGTCTGCGTTTTTGTGTCAGGCTCACAGCGTATACTGTGCCCATTTGCCCAGTGCCACCACTAGTATCTTGTTTAATAGTAGTGTAAGAGTACATTTAAAAAAAAAAAACTTTTTGGATTGTGAAACATCAGTCTGCTTTATTGTGTCAGGCTCACAGCGTATAATGTGCCCACTTGCCCAGTGCCACCACCCATATCTTGTTTAATAGTAGTGTAAGTGTACATTTAAAAAAAAATGACAGGCAGAGGCAGGCTACCCCGCAGGTGCCGTCGTGGTCATGGTGCTGTGATTCCCTTTGACCCTACAATAATGCCCAGCTTTCAGAGGCCACGCACCATGAACACAAAAAGTTCTGAGGAGGACCTAGTTGACTGGCTAACACATGACACCCAATCTTCTACAGCTTCCGCTCGGAACCTTGACGCACCATCCACCTCCAGTTTAGCTTCGGGCACCTCTCAAGTGACAACTCGCCCGCCTGCCGTCACCACCAACACTAGCACCACAGCCGCTTCACTTGATCTGTCAGAGGAGTTATTGACACATCAGTTTGAAGAAATGAGTGATGCGCAACCATCAGTGACAGAGGATGTAGATAATAGTGATATGTCTTAGTCAGGCAGCATTACAGACATGGACGTACGGTGTGATGATGATGATGTTGTACCCGCTGCTGCTTCCTTTGTTGATTTGTCAGATACAAGTGAAGCGGTTGATGATGATGCATCCGTGGATGTCACGTGGGTGCCCGCTAGAAGAGAAGAAGAAGAGGGGGAAAGTTCAGATGGGGAGACAGAGAGGAGGAGGAGGAGATGAGTTGGAAGCAGGAGGAGGTCATCACAAGGAGATAGTGGCACCGTCAGACATCATGCATCGGCACCTGGGGTCAGCCAGACAGCACGCCAATCAACGCATGCTGTTGCCACCACCAGAATGCCATCATCGCAGAGCTCAGCAGTGTGGAATTTTTTTTGTGTGTCTGCGTCTGACAATAGCGATGCCATTTGCAACCTGTGCCAAAAGAAAGTCATGGGAAATCCAACACCCACCTAGGTACAACTACTTTGCGAAGGCACATGATCTCACATCACAAACGCCAATGGGATGAACACATGAGTAGAAGCAGCACACAAACTCAAAGCCGCCATCCTCCTCCTGGTCCAGCATCTTCAGCCACGTCAACCACTGCTGTCCTCCTTGCCCCCTCTCAACCATCCGCCACTCCGTCTCTCTTCCGTAGCAGTTCCTGCTCATCTGCCCACAGTCAGGTGTCTGTCAAGGACATGTTTGAGCATAAGAAGCCAATGTCCCAAAGTCACCCCCTTGCCCGGCGTCTGACAGCTGGCTTGTCTGAACTCTTAGCCCGCCAGCTTTTACCATACAAGCTGGTGGAGTCTGAGGCGTTCAAAAAATTTGTAGCTATTGGGACACCACAGTGGAAGGTACCCGGCCAAAATTTCTTTTCACAAAAGGCAATCCCCAACCTGTACTCGATTGTGTGAAAGGAAGTGGCATGTCTGGAACACAGGCAAGTGTCCATCTGACCACTGATAGCTGGTTTGCAAAGCATGGTCAGGGCAGGTATATCACCTACACTGTGCATTGGGTAAACCTGCTGACGGCTGCCAAGCATGGAATGCATGGCTCTGCAGAGGAGTTGGTGACACCACCACGACTTGCAGGCAGGCCTGCTGCCACCTTCTCTGCTCCTCCTACTCCATCCTCTTCCATAACCTCCTCAGCTGAGTCCTCTTCTGCTGCTGCGTCTTGCTCCACATCAACGGCACTCCCCCAGCTCCGCAGGTACTATTCCACATCCCGGATACAGCAGTGTCACGCCGTATTGACTTGCCTGAAAGCAGAGAGTCACACTGGAACAGCACTCCTGTCCGCCCTGAATGCACAGGTGGATCAGTGGCTGGCTCCGCACCAACTGGAGATCGGCAAAGTGGTTTCTGACAATGGAAGTAATTTGTTGGCGGCATTGAAATTGGGCAAGTTGACACATGTGCCGTGCATGTCACATGTGTGTAATCTGATCGTACAACGCTTTGTGCATAAGTACCCAGGCTTACAGGACGTCCTGAAGCAGGCCAGGAAGGTGTGTGGCCATTTCAGGCGTTCCTACACGGCCATGGCGAATTTTGCAGATATCCAGCTGCGAAACAACATGCCAGTGAGGCGCTTGATTTGCGACAGCACGACACATTGGAATTCAACACTCCTAATGTTCGACCGCCTGCTCCAACAAGAAAAAGCCGTTAACGAGTATTTGTATGACCGGGGTGCTAGGAAAGCCTCTGCGGAGCTGGGGATTTTTTTGCCATGTTACTGGACGCTGATGCGCAATGCCTGTAGGCTCATGCGTCCTTTTGAGGAGGTGACAAACCTAGTTAGTTGCACCAAAGGCACCATCAGCGACATCATACCATTTGTTTTCTTCCTGGAGCGTGCCCTGCGAAGAGTGCTGGATCAGGCCGTAGATGAGCATGAAGAGGAAGAGTTGTGGTCACCATCACCACCAGAAACAGCCTTATCAGCATCGCTTGCTGGACCAGCGGCAACCCTGGAAGAGGATTGTGAGGAAGAGGAGTCAGAGGAGGAATGTGGCTTTGAGGAGGAGCAAGACCAACCACAACAGGCATCCCTGGGTGCTCGTTGTCACCTATCTGGTATCCGTGGTGTTGTACGTGGCTGGGGGGAAGAAGATACCTTCAGAGAGATCACTGAGGACGAGGAACGGGACAAGTTTAGCTCGGCATCCAACCTTGTGCAAATGGGGTCTTTCATGCTGTTGTGCCTGTTGAGTGACCCTCATATAAAAAAGCTGAAGGAGAAGGACCTGTACTGGGTGTCCACACTACTAGACCCCCGGTATAAGCATAAAGTGCCTGAAATGTTACCAAATTCCCGCAAGTCGGAAAAGGATGCAGCAGTTCCAAAATAAATTAAAAAGTATGCTTTACAAAGCGTATAAGGGTGATGTCACAGCAGAACGGGAATCTAACAGGGGAAGAGGTGAAAGTTATCCTCCTCCTCCCACGACCACGCCGGCAAGGACAGGATGCTTTACAGACATGTTGTTGATGGAGGACATGCATAGCTTTTTAACTCTTATACATCGCCACAGCCCTTCGGGGTCCACCCTGTGAGAACGATTCGACCGACAGGTAGCAGACTATCTCGCCTTAACTGCAGATCTCGACACTCTGAGGAGCGATGAACCCCTTGACTACTGTGTGTGCAGGCTTGACCTGTGGCCTGAGCTATCCCAATTTGCGATAGAACTTCTGGCCTGCCCTGCTTCAAGTGTCCTGTCAGAAAGGACCTTCAGTGCAGCAGGAGGTATTGTCCCTGAGAAGAGAAGTCGCCTAGGTCAAAAACTTCTAGATTACCTCACCTTTATTAAGATGAATGAGGGGTGGTTCCCGAAGGGACTGACATTGGGCGATACATTTGAGTAAAAAAGATCTGATGAGATGATCTGCATTGGGCTCTAAATGGTCCACAGGCTGCTATATGTTATCTTCGAATGCCGGATGACTTGTGTGACTTATCCGCCACCAACTAGGGTTCAAGCCGCAATGTTTTAGGGCACTTTCTGCCAGGGAAACAAACATCAATTTTTCTGGCCACAGCGGCTGCAACAATACCTAATTTTTCAGGCATGTGTACATGCCAAATTTTTCTGGCCTCTAGTGCTGCACTGTGGCTTCAAAAAACAAAACAAAAAAAAGGTACGTAACAAGGATTAAAGTGATAGGAATAGTTCTACTTAACACACCACTCCTATCTGGTGGCACATTAGATTGCACGCGCAGTGCCACAATATTTGAAGTAGGAGGACCGACCAAGCATCTTTTTCCATCTCCCAGTTCCTAAAATCCATGCCATATACACGTCCCCTGATAGGGGACGTAACAGGGATTAAAGTGATAGGAATAGTACAACTTAACACACCACTCCTATCTGGTGGCACAGTAGATTGCACGCGCAGTGCCCCAATATTTGAAGTAGGAGGACCGACCAAGCATATGTTTCCATCTCCCGGTTCCTAAAATCCATGCCATATACACGTCCCCTGGCGCTGCAACTGCCTCTGGGGACCTTACCATGGGTCACAGACCGCACGTCTTGTAATTCTCTGTCTGGGAAATTATCTATCTATCAAATCTATCTATTGATCTATCAAATCTATCTATCATATCTATCAAATGTATCTATTGAATCTATTGATCTATCTATCTAATCTATGTATCTATCTATCAAATCTATCTATCTCGTGGCAGGACCGACCAAGCATCTTTTTCCATATCCCGGTTCCGAAAATCCATGCCATTTACATGTCCCCTGATAGGGGACGTAACAGGGATTAAACTGATAAGAATAGTACTACTTAACACACCACTCATATCTGGTGGCACAGTAGATTGCACGCGCAGTGCCCCAAATTTCAAGTAGGAGGACCGACCAAGCATCTTTTTCCATCTCCCGGTTCCTAAAATCCATGCCATATACACGTCCCCTGATAGGGGACATAACAGGGATTAAACTGAAAAGAATTGTACTACTTAACACACCACTCATATCTGGTGGCACAGTAGATTGCACGCGGTGCTCTGACAAAATACAGAAGGACATTTGGCAGACGGACATTTGGTAGACGGACATTTGGCCGACAGGCAGAAAGCAAAAGAATGTTCCGATTTCAGCCCAGGGCAAATACGTTCCAAAGTGCTCTGTTCTAATCAGATCCTCGGGCGCCGCAACTGCCTCTGGGAACCTTACCATGGGTCCCATACTGCACGTCTTGTAATTCTCTGTCTGGGAAATTATCTATCTATCAAATCTATCTATTGATCTATCAAATCTATCTATCTATCGTATCTATCAAATGTATCTATTGCATCTATTGATCTATCTATCTATCTAATCTATGTATCTATCTATCAAATCTATCTATCTCGTGGCAATGGGGAGTTTGCGGTTGTGCAAATGGACTGTTTGCGGTTGTTTGCGGTGCGTTAAACGGGGAGTTTGGTCTGTCACTGTGAAGCGGGCGTAACCCTTACACTACCCGATCGATATAACATCATACCTGATGTTTTAAAGCACGTTATTCCAAACAATTTAGGAATGTTAGGTGATTTATGCCCTTTCTGGATTAAAACCAGACTCTGCATCAACTATGTAATTTTACGTGGGAGTTTTGCCATGGATCCCCCTCCGGCATGCCACAGTCCAGGTGTTAGTACCCTTGATACAACTTTTCCATCACTATTATGGCCAGAAAGAGTCCCTGTGTGTTTTAAAATTTGCCTGCCTATTGAAGTCAATGGCGGTTCGCCCGGTTCGCCCGTTTGCGAACAGTTGCGGAAGTTCGCGCCTGCCGTTCGCGAATCGAACTTTTTAGGTTCGCGACATCACTAATGGTGAATAATATGCGGTAGGGTGAGCTGTTAATTAGTTAATAAGCGCTGTATGATCTGTTTTACTTGTTACCTAGTTAGTGATATAGAATATTATTTGATGTCCCATAAAGAACATTATTATAACTATTTAAAGAAAACCAATAAAGACTGACAAAATTCACTAGTATTAATTAGTTTCCTTTAAATTACCTTAGCGGTTAAAATATTTAACTCTAGCGCACTGGAGAGCCGCGCTAATGCTGAAAGAGCCCAGGGCCGCGCTAATATGAGGCTTAACGTGGCAGCTCATAGAGATTGCATTTAAGGAGAAGGTCCATTACGCACACGCCCTGGGATCTGCCCTGCTAAGCTATGAATATTGCAACCCGTGCTGTTTGAAGAAGGGTCAGGATTAGCGCCGCTCTCCAGTGGGCTAGAGGTAAGTAAACCCTTTCCTCTGTTGCAAATGAACATTTACATTAGTTTACTGAAAACAAAATGTAAATGTTCCACAAATATTCTGTTTTCGTTCTTTCAAACTGAAATTAATACAAAATAGAGCAGCAGAAAAATATTCAGAAGAACAAACTTTTCTGAATATTTGGTACAAAAGATTATTGTGATATTGTGATATTGTGATAAGTATTCATGAAGGCTAAAGGGACATGAAAGTCAAAGTTAAAGTTTCATATTTGAGATAGACTATGCAGGTGTTAAACACAGTTATATGTAGGCAATACTGTAAAATGCTTTAACATATTCCTTTTGCTTTTGTATGTCCCTTTAAAGCAGGGTTGGCTCCAAGGGGGGACATTGACGGGCAATGCCAGCCCAAATGGAATGCTGTGCCCCCTCAAAAAAATAATGTTGTTATTGTATAAATAAGTGTGTCATAATTCTGGAAAGGTGGTAACCCTAGTAATGATACCAGTCATACCAAGTGGGTATTCACACAGCATATTGTGTGTGTATCACTTTCTCAGTGGAATGATGCTGACCTTTTACAAGCAACACACAGAAACTGTTCCCTGCACAATGTGTGCAAACCAGACTCTTACAGGGAGACTGTATAGAATACATCTCTTACACGCAATGCACCTTCACCTATGGTTAGCTATGACACCAGCCCCTGGTTCTCAAAAAACTTTTTAAACCAGTCACTCAATGGGTTCAAACAGTTCACAAATGATACCAGCAACCATTCAGCACATTGTGTACATATCAATCATGGTGTGGGTGTTCCCATTATAGTGTGTATATAGCAGTCACACGCAGTAGGTGTTCCCATTATAGTGTGTATATAGCAGTCACACACAGGAGGTGTTCCCATTATAGTGTGTATATAGAAGTCACACATAGGAGGTGTTCCCATTATAGTGTGTATATAGCAGTCACACGCAGTAGGTGTTCCCATTATAGTGTGTATATAGCAGTCACATGCAGTAGGTGTTCCCATTATAGTGTGTATATAGCAGTCACACGCAGTAGGTGTTCCCATTATAGTGTGTATATAGCAGTCACACACAGGAGGTGTTCCCATTATAGTGTGTATGTAGCAGTCACACGCAGTAGGTGTTCCCATTATAGTGTGTAAATAGCAGTCACACGCAGTAGGTGTTCCCATTATAGTGTGTATATAGCAGTCACATGCAGTAGGTGTTCCCATTATAGTGTGTATATAGCAGTCACACGCAGTAGGTGTTCCCATTATAGTGTGTATATAGCAGTCACACACAGGAGGTGTTCCCATTATAGAGTGTATATAGCACTCACACACAGGAGGTGTTCCCATTATAGTGTGTATATAGCAGTCACACGCAGTAGGTGTTCCCATTATAGTGTGTAAATAGCAGTCACACACAGGAGGTGTTCCCATTATAGTGTGTATATAGCAGTCACACGCAGTAGGTGTTCCCATTATAGTGTGTATATAGCAGTCACACGCAGTAAGTGTTCCCATTATAGTGTTTATATAGCAGTCACACATAGGAGGTGTTCCCATTATAGTGTGTATATAGCAGTCACACACAGGAGGTGTTCCCATTATAGTGTGTATATAGCAGTCACACACAGGAGGTGTTCCCATTATAGTGTGTATATAGCACTCACACACAGAGGGTGTTCCCAGCATAGCGTGTATATAGCAGTCACACGCAGTAGGTGTTCCCATTATAGTGTGTATATAGCAGTAACATGAAGTAGGTGATCCCATTATAGTGTCTATATAGCAGTCACACACAGTAGGTGTTCCCATTATAGTGTGTATATAGCAGTCACACGCAGTAAGTGTTCCCATTATAGTGTGTATATAGCAGTCACACATAGGAGGTGTTCCCATTATAGTGTGTATATAGCAGTCACACGCAGTAAGTGTTACCATTATAGTGTGTATATAGCAGTCACACACAGGAGGTGTTCCCATTATAGTGTGTATATAGCACTCACACACAGAGGGTGTTCCCAGCATAGCGTGTATATAGCAGTCACACACAGGAGATGTTCCCATTATAGTGTGTATATAGCAGTCACATGCAGTAGGTGTTCCCATTATAGTGTGTATATAGCAGTCACACACAGGAGGTGTTCCCATTATAGTGTGTATATAGCAGTCACACGCAGTAGGTGTTCCCATTATAGTGTGTATATAGCAGTAAGATGCAGTAGGTGATCCCATTATAGTGTGTATATAGCAGTCACACACAGTAGGTGTTCCCATTATAGTGTGTATATAGCAGTCACACGCAGTAAGTGTTCCCATTATAGTGTGTATATAGCAGTCACACATAGGAGGTGTTCCCATTATAGTGTGTATATAGCAGTCACACACAGGAGGTGTTCCCATTATAGTGTGTATATAGCAGTCACATGCAGTAGATGTTCCCATTATAGTGTGTATATAGCAGTCACATGCAGTAGGTGTTCCCATTATAGTGTGTATATAGCAGTCACAAACAGGAGGTGTTCCCATTATAGTGTGTATGTAGCAGTCACACGCAGTAGGTGTTCCCATTATAGTGTGTAAATAGCAGTCACACGCAGTAGGTGTTCCCATTATAGTGTGTATATAGCAGTCACAAACAGGAGGTGCTCCTATTATAGTGTATATATAGCAGTCACATGCAGTAGGTGTTCCCATTATAGTGTGTATATAGCAGTCACACATAGGAGGTGTTCCCATTATAGTGTGTATATAGCAGTCACACACAGGGGGGTGTTCCCATTTTAGTGTGTATATAGCAGTCACATGCAGTAGGTGTTCCCATTATAGTGTGTATATAGCAGTCACATGCAGGAGGTGTTCCCATTATAGTGTGTATATAGCAGTCACACACAGTAGGTGTTCCTATTATAGTGTGTATATAGCAGTCACACACAATATTGTGATATTGTGATAAGTATTCATGAAGGCTAAAGGGACATGAAAGTCAAAGTTAAAGTTTCATATTTGAGATAGACTATGCAGGTGTTAAACACAGTTATATGTAGGCAATACTGTAAAATGCTTTAACATATTCCTTTTGCTTTTGTATGTCCCTTTAAAGCAGGGTTGGCTCCAAGGGGGGACATTGACGGGCAATGCCAGCCCAAATGGAATGCTGTGCCCCCTCAAAAAAATAATGTTGTTATTGTATAAATAAGTGTGTCATAATTCTGGAAAGGTGGTAACCCTAGTAATGATACCAGTCATACCAAGTGGGTATTCACACAGCATATTGTGTGTGTATCACTTTCTCAGTGGAATGATGCTGACCTTTTACAAGCAACACACAGAAACTGTTCCCTGCACAATGTGTGCAAACCAGACTCTTACAGGGAGACTGTATAGAATACATCTCTTACACGCAATGCACCTTCACCTATGGTTAGCTATGACACCAGCCCCTGGTTCTCAAAAAACTTTTTAAACCAGTCACTCAATGGGTTCAAACAGTTCACAAATGATACCAGCAACCATTCAGCACATTGTGTACATATCAATCATGGTGTGGGTGTTCCCATTATAGTGTGTATATAGCAGTCACACGCAGTAGGTGTTCCCATTATAGTGTGTATATAGCAGTCACACACAGGAGGTGTTCCCATTATAGTGTGTATATAGCAGTCACACGCAGTAGGTGTTCCCATTATAGTGTGTATATAGCAGTCACATGCAGTAGGTGTTCCCATTATAGTGTGTATATAGCAGTCACACGCAGTAGGTGTTCCCATTATAGTGTGTATATAGCAGTCACACACAGGAGGTGTTCCCATTATAGTGTGTATGTAGCAGTCACACGCAGTAGGTGTTCCCATTATAGTGTGTAAATAGCAGTCACACGCAGTAGGTGTTCCCATTATAGTGTGTATATAGCAGTCACATGCAGTAGGTGTTCCCATTATAGTGTGTATATAGCAGTCACACGCAGTAGGTGTTCCTATTATAGTGTGTATATAGCAGTCACACACAATATTGTGATATTGTGATAAGTATTCATGAAGGCTAAAGGGACATGAAAGTCAAAGTTAAAGTTTCATATTTGAGATAGACTATGCAGGTGTTAAACACAGTTATATGTAGGCAATACTGTAAAATGCTTTAACATATTCCTTTTGCTTTTGTATGTCCCTTTAAAGCAAGGTTGGCTCCAAGGGGGGACATTGACGGGCAATGCCAGCCCAAATGGAATGCTGTGCCCCCTCAAAAAAATAATGTTGTTATTGTATAAATAAGTGTGTCATAATTCTGGAAAGGTGGTAACCCTAGTAATGATACCAGTCATACCAAGTGGGTATTCACACAGCATATTGTGTGTGTATCACTTTCTCAGTGGAATGATGCTGACCTTTTACAAGCAACACACAGAAACTGTTCCCTGCACAATGTGTGCAAACCAGACTCTTACAGGGAGACTGTATAGAATACATCTCTTACACGCAATGCACCTTCACCTATGGTTAGCTATGACACCAGCCCCTGGTTCTCAAAAAACTTTTTAAACCAGTCACTCAATGGGTTCAAACAGTTCACAAATGATACCAGCAACCATTCAGCACATTGTGTACATATCAATCATGGTGTGGGTGTTCCCATTATAGTGTGTATATAGCAGTCACACGCAGTAGGTGTTCCCATTATAGTGTGTATATAGCAGTCACACACAGGAGGTGTTCCCATTATAGTGTGTATATAGCAGTCACACGCAGTAGGTGTTCCCATTATAGTGTGTATATAGCAGTCACATGCAGTAGGTGTTCCCATTATAGTGTGTATATAGCAGTCACACGCAGTAGGTGTTCCCATTATAGTGTGTATATAGCAGTCACACACAGGAGGTGTTCCCATTATAGTGTGTATGTAGCAGTCACACGCAGTAGGTGTTCCCATTATAGTGTGTAAATAGCAGTCACACGCAGTAGGTGTTCCCATTATAGTGTGTATATAGCAGTCACATGCAGTAGGTGTTCCCATTATAGTGTGTATATAGCAGTCACACGCAGTAGGTGTTCCCATTATAGTGTGTATATAGCAGTCACACACAGGAGGTGTTCCCATTATAGAGTGTATATAGCACTCACACACAGGAGGTGTTCCCATTATAGTGTGTATATAGCAGTCACACGCAGTAGGTGTTCCCATTATAGTGTGTAAATAGCAGTCACACACAGGAGGTGTTCCCATTATAGTGTGTATATAGCAGTCACACGCAGTAGGTGTTCCCATTATAGTGTGTATATAGCAGTCACACGCAGTAAGTGTTCCCATTATAGTGTTTATATAGCAGTCACACATAGGAGGTGTTCCCATTATAGTGTGTATATAGCAGTCACACACAGGAGGTGTTCCCATTATAGTGTGTATATAGCAGTCACACACAGGAGGTGTTCCCATTATAGTGTGTATATAGCACTCACACACAGAGGGTGTTCCCAGCATAGCGTGTATATAGCAGTCACACACAGGAGGTGTTCCCATTATAGTGTGTATATAGCAATCACACACAGGTGTTCCCATTATAGTGTGTATATAGCAGTCACACGCAGTAGGTGTTCCCATTATAGTGTGTATATAGCAGTCACACACAGGTGTTCCCATTATAGTGTGTATATAGCAGTCACACGCAGTAGGTGTTCCCATTATAGTGTGTATATAGCAGTAACATGAAGTAGGTGATCCCATTATAGTGTCTATATAGCAGTCACACACAGTAGGTGTTCCCATTATAGTGTGTATATAGCAGTCACACGCAGTAAGTGTTCCCATTATAGTGTGTATATAGCAGTCACACATAGGAGGTGTTCCCATTATAGTGTGTATATAGCAGTCACACGCAGTAAGTGTTACCATTATAGTGTGTATATAGCAGTCACACACAGGAGGTGTTCCCATTATAGTGTGTATATAGCACTCACACACAGAGGGTGTTCCCAGCATAGCGTGTATATAGCAGTCACACACAGGAGATGTTCCCATTATAGTGTGTATATAGCAGTCACATGCAGTAGGTGTTCCCATTATAGTGTGTATATAGCAGTCACACACAGGAGGTGTTCCCATTATAGTGTGTATATAGCAGTCACACGCAGTAGGTGTTCCCATTATAGTGTGTATATAGCAGTAAGATGCAGTAGGTGATCCCATTATAGTGTGTATATAGCAGTCACACACAGTAGGTGTTCCCAGTGGAGGCTCCTCCATATGTGCACTGTCGCACGTGAACCCCCAGGGGGCAGAGGAGGGGGAAAAAAAATGAGCATTTAAAAAAAAAAAAATGAGAAAAAAAAAATTATGAAAAATTTTAATTTTATTTTTTATTTATATTATTTAATATTATATGTATTAAATAATGCTTTACTGGCACTGCTGCTTAGCTTATATACCCTGCTATTTAATCTATTATCATTCTCATCACTGACTCGCCACTGAGTGTTCATTAACAGACACTGTATATTTATTATCAGGCTCAGGCAGGAGGCAGGAGCTAGGACCGGGTGGACTACTCAGTGTGCTGACGTCCGTGACGTCACACCACACACCACCACGGCGCACTGCCTGCTGCTGCTGCCTGAGGCTGAGCTGAGAGAGGCTGATTGACAGTCCAGGGCAGGCTCCAGTCTCCACCCCCCACTCGCACGTGCGGTAAGGAGCTCTATATGCCTGCACAGTGATCGCAATGTATTCACTGTGCAGGCGTAGAGCTCCTCCCCAGCCTCATGCCTATAGAGGCATAATCGCACAGGCTGAACTGTGCGGTCGTTCAGCCTGTGCTCTGTCTCCTCCCCCAGCCTCTTGATCCGGACTCCTCAGACTCTGTGATAGGCTCCATGGCTCACGTGATGGCCCCCACGAGGCTCCTCCCAGCTCAACGGCGCGAAAATCTTTGTGGAGATAGCCGTTGAGCTGAGAGGAGTGTTTTTGCATAGCTCTGTGCAAAAATTGTTTACAACAAAACTATATATTTTTTGCTGCCTGCTGGCAGCCATCAAGCATCAACAAGTTGATTGAACAGTGACAGACAGTCAATATTTGCTGCTGTGTGCTGACTCAGTGTCTGCTGAGCTGCAGTCAAGTAGTGTGCAAAGAAATAGCCAGGGCCCAGGAGCAGGCTAATAGACAGTTAGATAGTTAGCCAATAGCCATTATAATTATTATTAATTACATTAGGCTTAGCTTAGCAGCAAATTAGTTTAGAACTGTAGATTCACAGTCACTACTAGTAGTATTCAGATTTTCTAGTTATCTATATCTATATAGAACTTGAAGATACTTTAGTTAACTTAATTTATACTAGTAATATATTATTAGTTTAGTAACTTTGTGGGCAGATATTTTAATGATTTTTGCTGCAGGCCTGCAGTTTTTTATATAGAGTAACTGAGTGAGTTGAGTCTTGAACTAGTGTTAAAAAAAAACAAACCTTTTTTTTCTATTTGTAATTTAAACAACAGATACAGTCTGAGTCTGAGATTGCTTTTTAGATAGAGTGAGTTGAGTCTAAGTTGAACTTGAATTAGTGTTAAAAAAAAAACATTTTTATTTTTCTACTTGTAATTTAAACAACAGATACAGTCTGAGTCTGAGATTGCTTTTTATATAGAGTAACTTGAGTCTTGAACTTGAACTAGTGTTTAAAAAAAAACATTTTTATTTTTCTACTTGTAATTTAAACAACAGATACTGTAAGTGCAGGGCCCTGATCAGCCTGGAGCGTCTTAAGGGTTAAGGTTGCAGGGAGGAGGAGTGTGTGTGGAGCTGTAGGTTAGATTGCAACAGTGTTGCAGATCTAAGGGAGGGGTTTTACTCACAGATAAGAAGGGGATTCTGGGAGTTTGAGGCCCTCTTTCTGTCAGGAACATCTGGAATCTTCTCCCACCCACCCAGCCCCCTTTTTTCTCCTGCGGCAATTAGTTAATTGTAAATAGTTAGGTTTAGTCTCCCTGGGGCCGGACAGGGTTAGTCAACCTATCGTCTTTGGGTAAGGCCAGGGCGTTTAATATTTTTCCGCTCCCCCCAGGGTCGTCTTGGTGTCCGCCTGGACGGGCTGAGGGTCCCATATGGTTCGAGCGTTGTTACACCCTAAAGGCGGGCGGTAGCATCCCGGGCGGCAGATAGAAAGCGGGGAGGAGTGACGGCCATTGCAGGAGGTGTGACGTACCCAGGCGCGTGCTTGGGGAAAGCGCCTCCTGGGTTGCGGAGGGCCGAACAGCTCGAGTATGTAACCTTCTATCTGGTACCGCGTTGTAGCCGGGCTCCGCTTTGTCTCCGTTTGCCTGGGGGGCTGCTTCCCGCTTCATATGGGTTATTTAGGTTTAGTCATTGCCGCTCAACTGTTTAAGTAAAGTTAAGTTTGAATTATAGTCATTTACCGTACTGGGTAAATGAAAAGTTTAAAGTTTTGAGAAGGCCTTGATGCTTTAAATTAAATCAGTCAAGGAGTGCCTCGCGTTAATAAAATTGACCTATATGGTCTTAACCTCCATATTGTTGTCTTGTCTTTATTTATGGTATTTTTAGGTTGTAAGTTAGTTGCCGCACCCGCACGACATTGAACCTTTAACTCCCTTAAGTCTGAGTCTGAGATTGCTTTTTATATAGAGTAACTTGAGTCTTGAACTTGAACTAGTGTTTAAAAAAAAAAACATTTTTATTTTTCTACTTGTAATTTAAACAACAGATACAGTCTGAGTCTGAGATTTCTTTTTATATAGAGTAACTTGAGTTGAGTCTTGAACTTGAACTAGTGTTTAAAAAAAAAAAAAAACATTTTTATTTTTCTACTTGTAATTTAAACAACAGATACAGTCTGAGTCTGAGATTGCTTTTTATATAGAGTAACTTGAGTTGAGTCTTGAACTTGAACTAGTGTTTAAAAAAAAAAACATTTTTATTTTTCTACTTGTAATTTAAACAACAGACACAGTCTGAGATTAGCAAGTTTAGGAGTATACTGGATTTTTAGGGAGTTCTTTAACAATTTAGTTCAACTTCTAGTTGATATTTTCTAATAGCTGCAGAGCAGCAAAGCTACCTACCTACAAGTTATATATTACATAACAACCGCCAAACTATTAAACTATTACTTCAAGTTGAGTTGTATATTTTCTAACAGCTGCAGAGCTACCTAACTACAAGTTATATATTACATAACAACCGCCAAACTATTAAACTATTAAGTTGTATATTTTCTAACAGCTGCAGAGCTACCTACCTACAAGTTATATATTACATAACAACCGCCAAACTATTAAACTATTACTTCAAGTTGAGTTGTATATTTTCTAACAGCTGCAGAGCAGCAGAGCTACCTACCTACAAGTTATATATTACATAATAACCGCCAAACTATTAAACTATTAAGTTGTATATTTTCTAACAGCTGCAGAGCTACCTACCTACAAGTTATATATTACATAACAACCGCCAAACTATTAAACTATTACTTCAAGTTGAGTTGTATATTTTCTAACAGCTGCAGAGCAGCAGAGCTACCTACCTACAAGTTATATATTACATAACAACCGCCAAACTATTAAACTATTACTTCAAGTTGAGTTGTATATTTTCTAACAGCTGCAGAGCAGCAGAGCTACCTACCTACAAGTTATATATTACATAATAACCGCCAAACTATTAAACTATTAAGTTGTATATTTTCTAACAGCTGCAGAGCTACCTACCTACAAGTTATATATTACATAACAACCGCCAAACTATTAAACTATTACTTCAAGTTGAGTTGTATATTTTCTAACAGCTGCAGAGCAGCAGAGCTACCTACCTACAAGTTATATATTACATAACAACCGCCAAACTATTAAACTATTACTTCAAGTTGAGTTGTATATTTTCTAACAGCTGCAGAGCAGCAGAGCTACCTACCTACAAGTTATATATTACATAATAACCGCCAAACTATTAAACTATTAAGTTGTATATTTTCTAACAGCTGCAGAGCTACCTACCTACAAGTTATATATTACATAACAACCGCCAAACTATTAAACTATTACTTCAAGTTGAGTTGTATATTTTCTAACAGCTGCAGAGCAGCAGAGCTACCTACCTACAAGTTATATATTACATAACAACCGCCAAACTATTAAACTATTACTTCAAGTTGAGTTGTATATTTTCTAACAGCTGCAGAGCAGCAGAGCTACCTACCTACAAGTTATATATTACATAATAACCGCCAAACTATTAAACTATTAAGTTGTATATTTTCTAACAGCTGCAGAGCTACCTACCTACAAGTTATATATTACATAACAACCGCCAAACTATTAAACTATTACTTCAAGTTGAGTTGTATATTTTCTAACAGCTGCAGAGCAGCAGAGCTACCTACCTACAAGTTATATATTACATAACAACCGCCAAACTATTAAACTATTACTTCAAGTTGAGTTGTATATTTTCTAACCGCTGCAGAGCAGCAGAGCTACCTACCTACAAGTTATATATTACATAACAACCGCCAAACTATTAAACTATTACTTCAAGTTGAGTTGTATATTTTCTAACAGCTGCAGAGCAGCAGAGCTACCTACCTACAAGTTATATATTACATAACAACCGCCAAACTATTAAACTATTACTTCAAGTTGAGTTGTATATTTTCTAACAGCTGCAGAGCAGCAGAGCTACCTACCTACAAGTTATATATTACATAACCACCGCCAAACTATTAAACTATTAAGTTGTATATTTTCTAACAGCTGCAGAGCTACCTACCTACAAGTTATATATTAGATAAGAGCAAAGGACTGTTCTTTGTGTGTAAACTAACAGTTAAGATGGCACTTAGTAAAATTAGTGTGTCTGAGCTAAAGCAATTACATTTTTCAACGTTGCCCATTGAAAGAAAAATGGAAATTAAAATGCTCAGGCCAACACCTATGCTTAACCTTACCCAGGTGACAAAATGTAAAACTAGAGATTACAAAAGAGAATTCAAACCCGAGCTATATGATAAATATCCATGGATTTGTGGTTGTGAATTATCTAACAGGCTCTTTTGTTTTTATTGTCTCCTGTTTGCAAAACAAAGTGGGGATTCAAGCTGGGTGAGTTATGGTGTCGCCGATTTATCACATTTAAGTCAAAAAACCAATAAACATAATTGCTCCCAATCACATTTAAACTCCACATTAGAGTTTAATTTGCTAGGAAGGGTTGATATTCGGCAACAACTTGACAGTGCATATCGTTTGAATATTAAAAAACATAGGCCTAGATTTAGAGTTCGGCGGTAAAAGGGCTGTTAACGCTCCGCGGGTTTTTTTCTGGCCGCACCATAAATTTAACTCTGGTATCGAGAGTTCAAACAAATGCTGCGTTAGGCTCCAAAAAAGGAGCGTAGAGCATTTTTACCGCAAATGCAACTCTCGATACCAGAGTTGCTTACGGACGTGGCCGGCCTCAAAAACGTGCTCGTGCACGATTCTCCCATAGGAAACAATGGGGCTGTTTGAGCTGAAAAAAAACCTAACACCTGCAAAAAAGCAGCGTTCAGCTCCTAACGCAGCCCCATTGTTTCCTATGGGGAAACACTTCCTACGTCTGCACCTAACACCCTAACATGTACCCCGAGTCTAAACACCCCTAACCTTACACTTATTAACTCCTAATCTGCCGCCCCCGCTATCGCTGACCCCTGCATTACACTTTTAACCCCTAATCTGCCGCTCCGTAAACCGCCGCCACCTACGTTATCCCTATGTACCCCTAATCTGCTGCCCTAACATCGCCGACCCCTATGTTATATTTATTAACCCCTAATCTGCCCCCCACAACGTCGCCGACACCTGCCTACACTTATTAACCCCTAATCTGCCGAGCGGACCTGAGCGCTACTATAATAAAGTTATTAACCCCTAATCCGCCTCACTAACCCTATCATAAATAGTATTAACCCCTAATCTGCCCTCCCTAACATCGCCGACACCTACCTTCAATTATTAACCCCTAATCTGCCGACCGGAGCTCACCGCTATTCTAATAAATGTATTAACCCCTAAAGCTAAGTCTAACCCTAACACTAACACACCCCTAAGTTAAATATAATTTTTATCTAACGAAATAAATTAACTCTTATTAAATAAATGATTCCTATTTAAAGCTAAATACTTACCTGTAAAATAAATCCTAATATAGCTACAATATAAATTATAATTATATTATAGCTATTTTAGGATTAATATTTATTTTACAGGCAACTTTGTAATTATTTTAACCAGGTACAATAGCTATTAAATAGTTAAGAACTATTTAATAGTTACCTAGTTAAAATAATAACAAATTTACCTGTAAAATAAATCCTAACCTAAGATATAATTAAACCTAACACTACCCTATCAATAAAATAATTAAATAAACTACCTACAATTACCTACAATTAACCTAACACTACACTATCAATAAATTAATTAAACACAATTGCTACAAATAAATAAAATTAAATAAACTATCTAAAGTACAAAAAATAAAAAAGAACTAAGTTACAGAAAATAATAAAATATTTACAAACATAAGAAAAATATTACAACAATTTTAAACTAATTACACCTACTCTAAGCCCCCTAATAAAATAACAAAGCCCCCCAAAATAAAAAATTCACTACCCTATTCTAAAATACAAATATTACAAGCTCTTTTACCTTACCAGCCCTGAACAGGGCCCTTTGCGGGGCATGCCCCAAGAATTTCAGCTCTTTTGCCTGTAAAAAAAAACATACAATACCCCCCCCCCCCAACATTACAACCCACCACCCACATACCCCTAATCTAACCCAAACCCCCCTTAAATAAACCTAACACTACCCCCCTGATGATCTTCCTACCTTGTCTTCACCATGCCAGGTTCACCGATCCGTCCTGGCTCCAAGATCTTCATCCAACCCAAGCGGGGGCTAGACATCCACTGAAGAAGTCCAGAAGAGGGTCCAAAGTCTTCCTCCTATCCGGCAAGAAGAGGACATCCGGACCGGCAAACATCTTCTCCAAGCGGCATCTTCTATCTTCTTCCATCCGATGACGACCGGCTCCATCTTGAAGACCTCCAGCGCGGATCCATCCTCTTCTTCCGACGACTAGACGACGAATGACGGTTCCTTTAAGGGACGTCATCCAAGATGGCGTCCCTCGAATTCCGATTGGCTGATAGGATTCTATCAGCCAATCGGAATTAAGGTAGGAATTTTCTGATTGGCTGATGGAATCAGCCAATCAGAATCAAGTTCAATCCGATTGGCTGATCCAATCAGCCAATCAGATTGAGCTCGCATTCTATTGGCTGATCGGAACAGCCAATAGAATGCGAGCTCAATCTGATTGGCTGATTGGATCAGCCAATCGGATTGAACTATATTCTGATTGGCTGATTCCATCAGCCAATCAGAAAATTCCTACCTTAATTCCGATTGGCTGATAGAATCCTATCAGCCAATCGGAATTCGAGGGACGCCATCTTGGATGACGTCCCTTAAAGGAACCGTCATTCGTCGTCTAGTCGTCGGAAGAAGAGGATGGATCCGCGCTGGAGGTCTTCAAGATGGAGCCGGTCGTCATCGGATGGAAGAAGATAGAAGATGCCGCTTGGAGAAGATGTTTGCCGGTCCGGATGTCCTCTTCTTGCCGGATAGGAGGAAGACTTTGGACCCTCTTCTGGACTTCTTCAGTGGATGTCTAGCCCCCGCTTGGGTTGGATGAAGATCTTGGAGCCAGGACGGATCGGTGAACCTGGCATGGTGAAGACAAGGTAGGAAGATCATCAGGGGGGTAGTGTTAGGTTTATTTAAGGGGGGTTTGGGTTAGATTAGGGGTATGTGGGTGGTGGGTTGTAATGTTGGGGGGGGGTATTGTATGTTTTTTTTTACAGGCAAAAGAGCTGAAATTCTTGGGGCATGCCCCGCAAAGGGCCCTGTTCAGGGCTGGTAAGGTAAAAGAGCTTGTAATATTTGTATTTTAGAATAGGGTAGGGAATTTTTTATTTTGGGGGGCTTTGTTATTTTATTAGGGGGCTTAGAGTAGGTGTAATTAGTTTAAAATTGTTGTAATATTTTTCTTATCTTTGTAAATATTTTATTATTTTCTGTAACTTAGTTCTTTTTTATTTTTTGTACTTTAGATAGTTTATTTAATTTTATTTATTTGTAGCAATTGTGTTTAATTAATTTATTGATAGTGTAGTGTTAGGTTAATTGTAGGTAATTGTAGGTAGTTTATTTAATTATTTTATTGATAGGGTAGTGTTAGGTTTAATTATATCTTAGGTTAGGATTTATTTTACAGGTAAATTTGTTATTATTTTAACTAGGTAACTATTAAATAGTTCTTAACTATTTAATAGCTATTGTACCTGGTTAAAATAATTACAAAGTTGCCTGTAAAATAAATATTAATCCTAAAATAGCTATAATATAATTATAAATTATATTGTAGCTATATTAGGATTTATTTTACAGGTAAGTATTTAGCTTTAAATAGGAATTATTTATTTAATAAGAGTTAATTTATTTCGTTAGATAAAAATTATATTTAACTTAGGGGGGTGTTAGTGTTAGGGTTAGACTTAGCTTTAGGGGTTAATACATTTATTAGAATAGCGGTGAGCTCCGATCGGAAGATTAGGGGTTAATAATTGAAGGTAGGTGTCGGCGATGTTAGGGAGGGCAGATTAGGGGTTAATACTATTTATGATAGGGTTAGTGAGGCGGATTAGGGGTTAATAACTTTATTATAGTAGCGCTCAGGTCCGCTCGGCAGATTAGGGGTTAATAAGTGTAGGTAGGTGTCGGCGACGTTGTGGGGGGCAGATTAGGGGTTAATAAATATAACATAGGGGTCGGCGATGTTAGGGGTAGCAGATTAGGGGTACATAGGGATAACGTAGGTGGCGGTGATTTGCGGTCGGAAGATTAGGGGTTAATTATTTTAAGTAGCTTGCGGCGACGTTGTGGGGGGCAAGTTAGGGGTTAATAGATATAATACAGGGGTCGGCGGTGTTAGGGGCAGCAGATTAGGGGTACATAAGTATAACGTAGGTGGCGGTCGGCAGATTAGGGGTTAAAATTTTTAATCGAGTGGCGGCGATGTGGGGGGACCTCGGTTTAGGGGTACATAGGTAGTTTATGGGTGTTAGTGTACTTTAGGGTACAGTAGTTAAGAGCTTTATAAACCGGCGTTAGCCAGAAAGCTCTTAACTCCTGCTATTTTCAGGCGGCTGGAATCTTGTCGTTAGAGCTCTAACGCTCACTGCAGAAACGACTCTAAATACCGGCGTTAGGAAGATCCCATTGAAAAGATAGGCTACGCAAATGGCGTAGGGGGATCTGCGGTATGGAAAAGTCGCGGCTGTAAAGTGAGCGTTAGACCCTTTAATCACTGACTCCAAATACCAGCGGGCGCCCAAAACCAGCGTTAGGAGCCTCTAACGCTGGTTTTGACGGCTACCGCCGAACTCTAAATCTAGCCGACTATGAGCAAGTAACGAAAAATCGCTATGTTCTTTCCAAAATAATTAATTGTATTTTATTTTGCGGCGCATTTGAGCTTGCACTTCGAGGACATGACGAACGCGATGATTCATTAAATCCAGGCATTTTCAGAGGTCTTATAAACTTCTCAGCAGAGCTTGATGCATCTCTAAAAGAACATCTCGCTAGTGCCACTGTTTTTAAAGGAACGTCAAAAGAAATTCAAAACGATTTATTAGACTGTATGCTTACTGTTTGCCAGAACCAAATAAAGAAGGAAATCTCAAATGCAAGTTTTGTAGCAGTGATAGCAGATGAAACTACTGATGTTTCATCTGCCTTCCAATTGGTTGTTGTTTTTAGATACATTATAGGTAACGGACAACCGGTTGAGAGATTCTGGGAATTCACTAATCCAGCTGGACATGATGCCGAATCTTTAGCTACGTGTATTCAAGCTACTTTGGAAAAAGTTATAGACAACCCAGAGAAACTGATATCGCAGAGTTACGACGGTGCAAGCGTGATGAGTGGTCAGCATGCAGGTGTTCAGGCTATAATTAAACGTACCTACAAGAATGCACATTTTGTGCATTGCTACGCACATCAGCTCAATTTAATTGTCAGCCAAGCAAGCAGTCAAAATCAACAAGTTCGAGTATTTTTTTCAAATCTAAGTGACATTACTAACTTTTTTAGTAACTCGCCACAAAGGATAGCTATTCTAGATGAAACTGTTAGAAGAAGGATACCTCATGGTTCAGCCACCAGGTGGAATTTCAAGAGTCGAACCGTCAATACAGTTTTTGAAAACAGGGAACAGTTAATTGAATGCATGGAAAAAATAGAGTCAACATCGAAAAAAGAAATAGCTATAAATCAAGCAGGGGCTATTCGGCGTATGTTACAAGACTCGGTATTTGTGTTTTGGCTTACAGTTTTTCACAATATTATGCCACATGTAGATGTGTTATACAACCAACTTCAGAAAACACAAACAGATGCGGCACTTATTAGAAAACATATTAACACTTTCCAGCAGACAATGGAAAACGAAAGGAATAGAATGGACACAGTGACCATGACGATATCAGAAACAGAGGAAACATCTAGGAAAAGGAAGAGAGAAAATATTCACATTGCTCAGACTGTGGCAGCTAAAGAGATATGCGATGTTATCACAAATCAAGTAAAAGATAGATTTTCTTTTATAACTCACTACTCGGCTGTTTCTCTCCTCCAAGCGGAAAAATTTGCGGATTACGAGAAAAATTTTCCAAATCAGCTTCTTGAACAAACATCAGCGGTTTATCACACATTACAGAAAGATCGCCTGAAAACTGAACTAGGAGTAATTTACAGAAGACCAGATTTCCGAAATATGAATGGTGCCATCAGTCTTCTACAGTTTGTAATAGAAAATAACTTGGACAGTACTTTCTCTGAGACCTACAAACTGTTGCAAATTATTTCGACTATTCCCGTGACAACTGCTGAGGCTGAGAGATGTTTCTCAACTTTAAAACGAGTTAAGACATTTCTAAGGAGCACCATTACTGAGGAAAGACTGACTGCTCTAGCCATGCTCACAATTGAAAAACAATTGATCAATGACATGCCTACATTCACCGAAAATGTTATTGATTTATTTGCCTCAAAAAAAGACAGGCGGATTGACTTAATTTACAAAAATTGTACTTGAGTTAACAACATTCTGTTTTAATCTTTACTGTTGAAGTTAATTATTAAGCACTAGTGTAATAGAAATAATCTTCTTTTGTAGAAAGTAAAATGTGGGTGTATTTATCTTCATGTTGCCAAGGCCTTTGGCTGCATTGCCTTATATCGAACACTGGGGGCTGGGGCAACAGTAATTGAAATGTAGTTGTATTTCTCTATAAAGTGGAAGGTTCTTTAAATCCAGGAATATATATGTTTTCATGAATGTACATTCAACATTCTTATTATTTTGCAGCTTTAATTAATCATTTGGTTAATATATATATGTTATTATATAATTTAACTGAGCACCATCATGTATATTTTAAGACTAGACATGGGCAGGTAGTGTAGGCTCCTCCATTTGTGCACTGTCGCACGTGAACATGGCTGTACTGAAGAGTATGCATTCATAGATTTAAGATGTCTGTGTCCACTATGAGGAACACAGTGAGCAATGCATGGTGAGGATATGGAAGACCACAGGCACAGTTCTTGTTAAGGCCAGAAGTGGCAGGGCAAGTAAAATATCAGAGAGGGCCAGAGGCAAAGGCAAAGGATGGTGAGAACGGTCAAAAACAGCCCACAGACCACCTCCAAAGACCTGTACTACTGGGAATATTGTTGAGGGTCTCATGGATTCCACTCAATATCAGCAGATACTTGAGAATAATGTTGAGGAATCAGTCACAAACTTCAGTTGAAGTTACCCCCTGGCCGGGGCTGGATATTTCAAGAAGACGATGACCAAAAACACTGCTGGTTCAAATGGGTGGGGCCATTTGAGGGGCGTGACTTTCACAAAGGGGTGTGGCTTTTAAAATGGGCGTGGCTTATTAAAGGGGCGTGTTTATCAAAAGGGGGCGTGGTTTTTCAAAGGGACGTGGCTTTCTAATAGGGGGAGGGTCTTGTGCACCCCCATCCTAAAAATTCACCAGCCACCACTGGGTGTTCCCATTATAGTGTGTATATAGCAGTCACACGCAGTAAGTGTTCCCATTATAGTGTGTATATAGCAGTCACACATAGGAGGTGTTCCCATTATAGTGTGTATATAGCAGTCACACACAGGAGGTGTTCCCATTATAGTGTGTATATAGCAGTCACATGCAGTAGATGTTCCCATTATAGTGTGTATATAGCAGTCACATGCAGTAGGTGTTCCCATTATAGTGTGTATATAGCAGTCACAAACAGGAGGTGTTCCCATTATAGTGTGTATGTAGCAGTCACACGCAGTAGGTGTTCCCATTATAGTGTGTAAATAGCAGTCACACGCAGTAGGTGTTCCCATTATAGTGTGTATATAGCAGTCACACATAGGAGGTGTTCCCATTATAGTGTGTATATAGCAGTCACACACAGGGGGTGTTCCCATTTTAGTGTGTATATAGCAGTCACATGCAGTAGGTGTTCCCATTATAGTGTGTATATAGCAGTCACACATAGGAGGTGTTCCCATTATAGTGTGTATATAGCAGTCACACACAGGGGGTGTTCCCATTTTAGTGTGTATATAGCAGTCACATGCAGTAGGTGTTCCCATTATAGTGTGTATATAGCAGTCACATGCAGGAGGTGTTCCCATTATAGTGTGTATATAGCAGTCACACACAGTAGGTGTTCCTATTATAGTGTGTATATAGCAGTCACACACAATATTGTGATATTGTGATAAGTATTCATGAAGGCTAAAGGGACATGAAAGTCAAAGTTAAAGTTTCATATTTGAGATAGACTATGCAGGTGTTAAACACAGTTATATGTAGGCAATACTGTAAAATGCTTTAACATATTCCTTTTGCTTTTGTATGTCCCTTTAAAGCAAGGTTGGCTCCAAGGGGGGACATTGACGGGCAATGCCAGCCCAAATGGAATGCTGTGCCCCCTCAAAAAAATAATGTTGTTATTGTATAAATAAGTGTGTCATAATTCTGGAAAGGTGGTAACCCTAGTAATGATACCAGTCATACCAAGTGGGTATTCACACAGCATATTGTGTGTGTATCACTTTCTCAGTGGAATGATGCTGACCTTTTACAAGCAACACACAGAAACTGTTCCCTGCACAATGTGTGCAAACCAGACTCTTACAGGGAGACTGTATAGAATACATCTCTTACACGCAATGCACCTTCACCTATGGTTAGCTATGACACCAGCCCCTGGTTCTCAAAAAACTTTTTAAACCAGTCACTCAATGGGTTCAAACAGTTCACAAATGATACCAGCAACCATTCAGCACATTGTGTACATATCAATCATGGTGTGGGTGTTCCCATTATAGTGTGTATATAGCAGTCACACGCAGTAGGTGTTCCCATTATAGTGTGTATATAGCAGTCACACACAGGAGGTGTTCCCATTATAGTGTGTATATAGCAGTCACACGCAGTAGGTGTTCCCATTATAGTGTGTATATAGCAGTCACATGCAGTAGGTGTTCCCATTATAGTGTGTATATAGCAGTCACACGCAGTAGGTGTTCCCATTATAGTGTGTATATAGCAGTCACACACAGGAGGTGTTCCCATTATAGTGTGTATGTAGCAGTCACACGCAGTAGGTGTTCCCATTATAGTGTGTAAATAGCAGTCACACGCAGTAGGTGTTCCCATTATAGTGTGTATATAGCAGTCACATGCAGTAGGTGTTCCCATTATAGTGTGTATATAGCAGTCACACGCAGTAGGTGTTCCCATTATAGTGTGTATATAGCAGTCACACACAGGAGGTGTTCCCATTATAGAGTGTATATAGCACTCACACACAGGAGGTGTTCCCATTATAGTGTGTATATAGCAGTCACACGCAGTAGGTGTTCCCATTATAGTGTGTAAATAGCAGTCACACACAGGAGGTGTTCCCATTATAGTGTGTATATAGCAGTCACACGCAGTAGGTGTTCCCATTATAGTGTGTATATAGCAGTCACACGCAGTAAGTGTTCCCATTATAGTGTTTATATAGCAGTCACACATAGGAGGTGTTCCCATTATAGTGTGTATATAGCAGTCACACACAGGAGGTGTTCCCATTATAGTGTGTATATAGCAGTCACACACAGGAGGTGTTCCCATTATAGTGTGTATATAGCACTCACACACAGAGGGTGTTCCCAGCATAGCGTGTATATAGCAGTCACACACAGGAGGTGTTCCCATTATAGTGTGTATATAGCAATCACACACAGGTGTTCCCATTATAGTGTGTATATAGCAGTCACACGCAGTAGGTGTTCCCATTATAGTGTGTATATAGAAAAGGCCCCGGATGACAGCATGGAAGAAGGGCACCTGTGACCCCACTTCACCCCCAGGAGTGGATTATTCCGGAGGGGTGGGGTTGGGGAACTGTTATAAGTCCCAGCACTGGAAGTGAGGTCACAGGTGCCTTTCTGGAGCAGCACGGTAGGAGGTGTGTCGTACACTTACTTACCTGGAGATGGAGGCCTTGTTGCAGGAGTTGCTGTCGGCGGCAAGGAGTAATGGCGAAGATTGGATCCGGCAGCAGTTGTCCACGGCTGGGGAGGCAGCCACAACAGGTCCGGTGGTGGAGGCGGCGGTCGGGAGCGGAAGACGGCCGGCCAGGAGGTCGAGGCCACCGGAACGCTTGAGCCCGGAGGTCGGCAGGAGGAGATCCGGTCGGGAGAGGAGCCAGCCAGCAGGTCCGCAGGAACAGGCGAGGTCGGAGAACGGCAGAGGCCAACGGACTGGAGCGGGAGCTGAGGCCCGGCCGAGGGCGGCGCCGGGGGCTGACGTCATCACGGCACGTCAGCGGGCGGACACAGGGACATCGAGAGGTCGCGGCAGAGCAGGACGGACCGGGAGAAGCGCTCGGGAGTCAGGTAAGCAGCTGAGCTATCGAAGATTGGGGGGCCTGAAGGCTGAGCTATCGAAGAATGGTTTAAAGGGGGCAAAGGGTAAACAAATCATAAGCCCGTAACGCCGGGATAAAGGGGGAATTCAGACAGGTAATATGGGACAACCGGCTGAAGGGTAGGCCCGGCCGGGAACGGGCCCCCGGGGGGGGGGGGGGGTAACAGCTGATGGGGGCCTATATGGTTGGCACGGCCAGGCATGAGGCCGGGGGGGGGAGGGCTGTGGCCCATTGGCTGGTATAAGCAAAAAAAAAAAAAAAAAAAAAAAAAAAAACTATATATAAAGGGCCCGGGATGGTATGCGCGGCCAGGGATAAAGCGGGGGGGGGGGCCTGGTTTTGGCGGCAAAGAAATGGGAAGCCATAAGTAGGGGCAGACACGGGTAGCAGCCGGGTAAAAGGCCTGGTACTGATGCGGGACGGCTGGGAGCAGGGCCGGGGGGGGGGGGGGTAGCCTGCCATGCCTAAATTTCGTAGTTGAGTAGGCAGTCTAGCCTCCTTTGCAGCGTGGTAGAACTGGTTAATGCACTTCCTTGCTAGTCATTATGTAGTTGCCATCATGTTTCTATGTCAATGTTTTCTCCCCCCCCCCCCCCCCCCCCCTCTTTTCGATCTGTTCTTTCTCCCCCCTTCCTCCCCCCCCCCCTCTCCCCTCCCCCCCCCTTTTTGCTGGGCTGGTGAGGGGTGGGCCGGGTAGGGACGGGGCGGGGATACAGGGGCCAGGTACCCAGTATGGTGGATAGGGGTAGGGGGTACAATGGCGCGGTAATATGGGGTTCCCAAAAAAAAAAAAAAAAAAAAGAGGTGAAGGGATAAATAGTGACGAATATAGAAAGGGGTATATGGTGGATTGTGGAGGGGATGGTGGGGTTTTGTGGTGGGACAGGTGTAATGATATGTTGTGTTGCAGGGATGATCAGGGGAGAGCTGAGAGCGGAGGCTCAGGACGTCTCTGGAAGAGGCACTCCAACACAGCAGGACCGGTTTACGGAGCCACCGCTTGAGCTCAATGCCAGTGGTGACTTTCCAGATGAAGAGGAGGATCCCTTGGAAGGCTCTTCAGCAGGACCGGTAACGGCGAGTCAGGTAGGAGATCTGTCCGCCTTGGCGCAGATTTTACAGTTATTGTCTCCTCAACGGAGTGGAGGGGGGCAGGGAGCAGGGCTCCAAGGGGAAGGGACGGGGGGTAGGGGTGTTTCAGTAGGGAGAGAGATTACGGCTATATCTACATTGCAGGCGCCAGTAGCAGGAGGTGGGACCGGGAGGAGAGACACGCGGCCGGATAGGACGGCGACCTCGGGGAAACGCAGGAGGTCAAGGTCGCCGCGGAGGAGGACAAGAGGAGGAGGATCACCAGCATCACCCACCTGGGCGCGGGTGGACAGGAGCCGCGACCGGAGCAGGTACGGCAGGGGGAGGTCACCTGCCCGAAGGGAAGCGGTACGGAGGAGGCTGGACGTGAGCAGAGGGAGGGAAGAAGCAGACAGAGACAGAGGCCGCGGGGAGGAAGCAAGGCCAGTACGCGAGGAGGGCGCAGGAACGGTGCAGCAGCCAGCAGGTGAGGTGGCTGGTGGGGCACCAAGTGTGAATGTGGCTGTGCCTGGTGAGAGGGAAGCTATGGTTTCAGGTTTGAGAGCTTTACTTGCGTCTTTGGAAAACCCGGGAAGGGGGACTTCGGTGGCGGCAGCGTGGACCACGCCAGGGCTTACCCCGGCGGTGGGGGGGCCACAAGTTGCGGCGGCAAGCCTAGAAACTCCTGCGAGCAATGGGGGAGAGGTGGTTAGGGTGCCAGAAAGCGCATTACGGAGACCATGTCTCTGTTCGGTTGGCCCGTTAGGGATTCACTTAACCAGTGAATTGAGAGAAAAGATTGGAAAACGGGAATTTATAGAAATTTTCTCCCTGTTACCCCTGGAGCATGTTCTGGAGGTTAAGGAGGATGAGAAAGAAAAAGGGAAAAAGGAGGAGGAGGAGCGTAAGAAGCGTTGGCGTAAACTGCCAAAGACATTTATTAATTGGTCGCGTGCCTTTCGCATCTTGGCGAGTGTCATATGCGAGAAGACCCCAGAGCAGGGGGCTTCCTTGTTTTGTTATTACGAGGAAATCTCCAGTGCATACGGGACCTACGGGGGAACGGCGTGGTGGCGGTACGACGAGGGCTTTAGGCAGCGGTTGGCGGTTCGGCCGGAGATGCGGTGGGACGACAGAGATATGAGCATTTGGCTCGAAATGATGACCCCCTTGAGGGGTGGACATTCCTTTCGGGCCTCTGGGCAAACGCCCGGGGGCGGGGTCCTTGGGGGGGCTGGATCTGCCCTTAGAAAAGGAGTATGTTTCCAATTCAACGACGGGCAATGTAAGTTTGGGGCCTCGTGCAAGTACAAGCACGAGTGTTCCGGTTGCGGGGGGGTGCACCCTTTCGCAAAATGCTTCAAGAAGGGTAAGCAAGGGTCCCGGTCGGGGGATGTGGGTGCATCGGGCGCGGACGCCAGTGAGGGTCGAAAAGATGGCCCCATGGTTAGAGGCTTACGCCAATAAGCGCGGTCGCGCGGTAGATGCGGAGCTGCTACTTACGGGTTTTAGCTCGGGCTTTATGATTCCATTTAGAGGGGAGCGGACGGAAGGGGTCCCGAACAATTTAAAGTCTGCTAGGGTCCACCCGGGGGTACTAAGAGAGAAAATTGGGAAAGAAGTACGATTGGGCAGGATGGCGGGTCCATTTTTGGACCCCCCATTGCCGGACCTGAGGGTATCACCATTGGGGGTGGTCCCTAAGAAGGCCCCCGGGCAATTCCGCATGATCCACCACCTGTCGTACCCTAAAGGTCTGTCGGTCAATGATGGCATTGACCCGGAATTGGTCGCGGTAAAATATGCGTCGTTCGACAAGGCCGTGGGGTTAGTGAGAGCTGCGGGTAAAGGGGCTTTAATGGCGAAAGCAGACGTTGAGTCTGCTTTTCGGCTACTCCCGGTCCATCCTCGGTGCCACCATCTGTTGGGATGCATGATGGACGGGGCCTTTTACGTGGATCTTTGCCTCCCGATGGGATGCTCAATTTCATGTTCCTATTTCGAGAGGTTCAGCTCCTTTGTGGAGTGGGTAGTGAAGCAAGCATCGGGGATTTCATCTATGGTGCATTACCTAGATGACTTCCTGTTTGTCGGTCCGGCCGGTTCGGCGGACTGTGATCATTTGGTTCAGGTTTTTGGGCAAGTGGCGGGGGAATTTGGTATCCCTGTGGCCGCAGATAAGTCAGAAGGGCCTACGACGTCATTGAGTTTTTTGGGAATCCAAATGGATTCCATTAAGATGGAGTGCAGGTTACCGGAGGACAAGGTATCTGACCTCAAAATGGTGATCGGCGGGACGCTGGCAAGAACGAAAGCTACCCTAAGGGATATTCAATCTTTATTGGGAAAGTTGAATTTTGCCTGCAGGATAATTCCCATTGGCCGAATATTTTGCAGACGTTTGTCATTGCTGACGGTTGGAGTTTCTGACCCAAGACACCATGTCAGGTTGACGAGAGAGGTCAAGGAGGACTTGAAGGTGTGGCGAACTTTCCTGGAGGAGTTCAATGGGCAGGTAATCATGCAAGAAACAGGCTGGTCGGACGACCAGCTGTGTTTATTTACAGATGCAGCAGGAGCTCACGGTTTTGGGGCCTATTTGAACGGCCAATGGTGTGCGGGCAGATGGCCCGAAGTATGGGCCGAATGGGGCCTGACCAGGAACTTAACCTTTTTGGAATTATTCCCGCTGGTCGTGGCCCTAAAAATTTGGCCGGAGCAGCTGGGCAACAAAAGGGTTTGTTTCCATTCGGACAACCAGGGAGTGGTATGGGCAATCAACCGGGTAACGGCGAACTCGCCGTCGGTGATACGGCTCCTGAGGGTGTTTGTTTTGGAGTGCCTGAGATGCAATATATCTTTCAGGGCGGTGCATGTCCCGGGACGATTTAACGTTATTGCTGACGCTTTGTCACGATTTCAGTGGGACAGGTTCCGAGAAGTGGCCCCAGGAGCGGAGCGGGACGGGATTGCATGTCCAGAGGACTTGTGGTACCTGGGTTGCCAGGAATGGTGAGGTTAATCAGAGGGGCATTGGCTCCTAACACATGGAGGGCTTACGCCCGAGTGTGGAAGCAGTGGGAGCGGGTGCTACTGGAGGAGCAGTGCCAAGGATACAGGAGGAGTGATTTCCTGTTATGGATGAGTTGGGTAGGTTCCTGGGAGAGGGAAGGGCTATCGCCCTCTGAAGTTCGGAAGAGGATGGCAGCAATGGCTTTCCTTTTTCGATTGCTGGGTGTGGAGGATTTTACAAAAAATTTTGTGACCAGAATGGCAGTCAGGGGGATGTGTAGGAAGGGATTCCGGACGGATGGTCGGAGGCCAATTACTTTTGCAATTTTGCAGGGTTTAGTGGCGGAGCTGGAGAGGGTGTGTTCCTCAAGGTATGAGGTTCTGTTATTCAAAACTGCGTTTGTACTGGCTTTCTTTGGAGCGTTCAGGGTGTCGGAGCTGGTGGGAAAGAACCGGTGGGATGTGAGCGGAATGTGGAGGCAGGATGTAGCGGTGGCGGAAGGGGCAGTAGAGTTATGGGTCAGGAGGTCCAAGACGGACCAGGAGGGTAGAGGGACAGTAGTGGTTTTGCAGGCAATTGGCGGGGATTGTTGCCCAGTACGGGTGGTGCGAGAATACCTAGAGGTGGCCGGCGCTGGGGCAGGCCCGTTGCTGGTACATGCGGACGGGACGTCACTGTCGCGTTTCCAGTTTGTGGCAATAATGCGAAGGGTCTTGGGTTTGATGGGTATAGGGGGCCCGGAGTTTGGTTCGCATTCGTTCAGAATAGGTGCAGCGACGGAGGCGGCTAATTTGGGGTTGGACGCTTCGGTGATTAGGAGGATTGGGAGATGGAGATCAGAGCGTTTTCGGGGGTATGTGAGACCGGGTTTGGTGTCCCAAAGGGGGGGGTACTGATAACTTTTATTTGTTTGACAGAGCCAGGGAAGTGTTGGATCGTAGGACATTCCTATGTGTACTGGGCGAGGAAGGCAGCGGCAGTGAAGACAGATGGGATTCAGTTGGGCTTTAGCAGGGACCAGGTTATCATCAGATGGTTCGGGATTCGGGGCATGAAATGGTCCCAAGTGGTGGGCACGGTGGTCGAGTATGCCAGGCTTTTCTCCCCCCCGAAAGTATTAGTGGTGCATGCAGGCGGAAATGACTTGGGATGTATGCCACAAAAAGAACTAATTGAGGACATCAAAAGAAGTTTCGATAGATTGTGTCAGCTGTTTCCAGGTATGGTCCTGGTTTGGTCGGAGATTGAGAGTAGGGTAGTTTGGAGATCGGCGTGGGATGCAAAAAAGCTGGAGGCTTCCAGGCGAAAGGTCAATAGGACTATATCTGGGTACGTAAAGGGGCTAGGGGGCGTTGGCTTACGCCACGTAGAGTTCGAAGGGGAGTCGGGTAAATGTTTTTACCTAAAGGACGGTGTGCACCTCAATGAGGTAGGGCTACATTTATTTAATTTTACTCTTCGGGAGGGAATAGAAAAGGCCTTAGCTTTGGTTGGCGGTACTCGCTAGGGAGCGAGTTGTGGCGGAAGTGCTTGCTAATTTCTGTTGAGGCTTACGCCTAATGGAATATGGTGGCAGTTATGGAGGTGTAAGCTAAGGAATGTGAGGAACGCCCAGCCCTGGAAAGGGTGGGGGCTTATAGGAAAATAAGAGCAAGCACTGAGGTGGATTGTAAATATTGTTGAAAGTTAAGTAAAATGTTAATTTATTGGTTTGTTTAATAAATAAGCTGCGGCCTTTTCTCTCCCAATCAGTTGTTGTGTGTTTATTGATCAAGTAACGAGTAGTGGGAAAATGTGGGGTCAAGAAAAGGCCCCGGATGACAGCATGGAAGAAGGGCACCTGTGACCCCACTTCACCCCCAGGAGTGGATTATTCCGGAGGGGTGGGGTTGGGGAACTGTTATAAGTCCCAGCACTGGAAGTGAGGTCACAGGTGCCTTTCTGGAGCAGCACGGTAGGAGGTGTGTCCCGCCCTCCCTCCCTGAATGGTGAATTAAATGATGTCGCAGCGCTGGCGGAAGTGCTTGCTAATTTCTGTTGAGGCTTACGCCTAATGGAATATGGTGGCAGTTATGGAGGTGTAAGCTAAGGAATGTGAGGAACGCCCAGCCCTGGAAAGGGTGGGGGCTTATAGGAAAATAAGAGCAAGCACTGAGGTGGATTGTAAATATTGTTGAAAGTTAAGTAAAATGTTAATTTATTGGTTTGTTTAATAAATAAGCTGCGGCCTTTTCTCTCCCAATCAGTTGTTGTGTGTTTATTGATCAAGTAACGAGTAGTGGGAAAATGTGGGGTCAAGCAGTCACACACAGGTGTTCCCATTATAGTGTGTATATAGCAGTCACACGCAGTAGGTGTTCCCATTATAGTGTGTATATAGCAGTAACATGAAGTAGGTGATCCCATTATAGTGTCTATATAGCAGTCACACACAGTAGGTGTTCCCATTATAGTGTGTATATAGCAGTCACACGCAGTAAGTGTTCCCATTATAGTGTGTATATAGCAGTCACACATAGGAGGTGTTCCCATTATAGTGTGTATATAGCAGTCACACGCAGTAAGTGTTACCATTATAGTGTGTATATAGCAGTCACACACAGGAGGTGTTCCCATTATAGTGTGTATATAGCACTCACACACAGAGGGTGTTCCCAGCATAGCGTGTATATAGCAGTCACACACAGGAGATGTTCCCATTATAGTGTGTATATAGCAGTCACATGCAGTAGGTGTTCCCATTATAGTGTGTATATAGCAGTCACACACAGGAGGTGTTCCCATTATAGTGTGTATATAGCAGTCACACGCAGTAGGTGTTCCCATTATAGTGTGTATATAGCAGTAAGATGCAGTAGGTGATCCCATTATAGTGTGTATATAGCAGTCACACACAGTAGGTGTTCCCATTATAGTGTGTATATAGCAGTCACACGCAGTAAGTGTTCCCATTATAGTGTGTATATAGCAGTCACACATAGGAGATGTTCCCATTATAGTGTGTATATAGCAGTCACACACAGGAGGTGTTCCCATTATAGTGTGTATATAGCAGTCACATGCAGTAGATGTTCCCATTATAGTGTGTATATAGCAGTCACATGCAGTAGGTGTTCCCATTATAGTGTGTATATAGCAGTCACAAACAGGAGGTGTTCCTATTATAGTGTATATATAGCAGTCACATGCAGTAGGTGTTCCCATTATAGTGTGTATATAGCAGTCACACATAGGAGGTGTTCCCATTATAGTGTGTATATAGCAGTCACACACAGGGGGTGTTCCCATTATAGTGTGTATATAGCAGTCACATGCAGTAGGTGTTCCCATTATAGTGTGTATATAGCAGTCACATGCAGGAGGTGTTCCCATTATAGTGTGTATATAGCAGTCACACACAGTAGGTGTTCCTATTATAGTGTGTATATAGCAGTCACACGCAATATGTGTTCCCATTATAGTGTGTATATAGCAGTCACACATAGGAGGTGTTCCCATTATAGTGTGTATATAGCAGTCACATGCAGTAGGTGTTCCCATTATATTGTGTATATAGCAGTCACATGCAGGAGGTGTTCCCATTATAGTGTGTATATAGCAGTCACATGCAGTAGGTGTTCCCATTATAGTGTGTATATAGCAGTCACTCGCAGTAGGTGTTGCCATTATAGTGTGTATATAGCAGTCACACGCAGTAAGTGTTCCCATTATAGTGTGTATATAGCAGTCACACACAGGAGGTGTTCCCATTATAGTGTGTAAATCAGTGACGTGCAGTGAGATCAGAGGCTGGTGAGGCAGTGACTATAATACTCCCAAGAAACATACACACACGCACATTTATATACAGTATATAGTACACACAATCGGCTCACTGACACACACACACTCTGCTCACTGACAAACACAGACACACACACACACACAGCACACACACTCTGCTCACTGACAGACACACTACACACACACTACACACACTCTGCTCACTGACACACACACACACTACACACACACTCTGCTCACTGACAAACACACACACACTCTGCTCACTGACACACACACACACACACTCTGCTCACTGACAAACGCACACACACACACACACACTCTGCTCACTGACAAACGCACACACACACAGCACACACACTCTGCTCACTGACACACACACCCTGCTCACTGACACACACACTATGCTCTCTGACAAACACAAACACTTCTCAATAACACACACATGATTAGCTCACTGAAACATACAGTAATTACCCATAATATATTTTCACATGCTGCTCACTACATACACACAAATATCAAATTTGCTTTGTTCTCATGGTATCCTGAGTTGAAGAACATACCTAGGTAAGTTCCAGAGCAGTAATACACTACTGGGAGCTAGCTGGTAATTAGTAGCTGCACATATGTCTCTTGTCATTGGCTCACCCATGTGTTCAGCTAGCTCCCAGTAGTGCATTCCTGCTCCTGAGCTTACACTTCAAAAGAAATATCAAGAGTACAAAGCAAATTTAATAATAGCAGTAAATTGAAAATTTGTTTAAACTTAGATCTGTCTAAATCCTGAAAGTTTACTGTTTATTTTACTGACATAATAACAGACTGATCAGTATAATGCAGTGTACAGGGAATAACATACTTTACAGTGCAGACATGGCAGGTTCATAACGCACAGTGCTGAATAGGTGAGTGCTTTCTTTTTTCTCCCCCAGGTCATTTCATAGAAGCAGAGGTTGAAGGGCAATGCAGTGTTCTGCCTCCCCCACCCATTCCTCATTTAAGCACTGTAAAGTGGGCAGATGCATATTTAGATATAAAGAGGCAATTAGTGGCATATTGCTCTAAATTAAAAAAAAAAAATTTTAAAAACAGTGAAGGCAAATGGTTTACATTTTTATCAAATGATATTGCAGGAACATGACTGACATTTTAACAGTATTCCCTCATCTGCAGTCACTGCTGCACTCCCCTTGCTCTATTCTCATACAGCATTAGAGTGCTTAAAACTCCCCTAGGAACTCACCGTTTCCAGCAGCCTGACATTGCATGCAGTACTGATCAGTCAGGCATGAGGAAAACAGAGTCATCATCTGCAGTCACATCCCACTGCTTCCAAGGTATTTGCTGTTGGGTTTGTTTAAAAGTGAAAAAGTGCTACTGTTTTTAACATTGGAATGTCAGGCACAAGGCTGCCCTGTTTTTGTGAACTCCAGCCTTCTAAAGAAGTACGAGATGAGATGTTAAACAGTAGCACTTTCTTTTACACTTTTAAACAACCCCAACGGCAGATACCTTGGAAGCAGTAGGATTTGACTGCAGATGATGACTCTGCTTTCCTCATGCCTGACCGATCAGTACTGCATGCAATGTCAGGCTGCTGGAAACGGCACTCTAATGCTTTATGAGATTAGAGTAAGGGAAGTAGTGCAACAGTTCCCCCTCCCTGCAGCTGCTCCTGCTCTCTGAATGTCCTGGGCTGCCCTTGTAATTACCAGAGCGTCTTGAACAGTTATTTATTAAGGGCCTTAATTAATAACAGTTCAAGACGCTCTGGTAATTACAATACTGCTCCTTAGTGCACTGCTCACCTCTGACTCTCTGTAACACACTGCTGCAGCTGGGGTTGATATATGGCAATGCCCTTGCCCAAACGAATGGCATATACATTACACATGGTGCCACTCACTGTCAGTCTGCCCTAGAGTCCTGGGCTAGAACAGTCAACGCACGGCAAAACTGCTGGTTGCTTCACAACGTGTCCCTGTCAGATTGTTTGTCACTCATTACCGTCTCCTCCCCCAACAACCAGTCCCTGAAAACAAGTAAAGACGGTCCTGTTTGTAAGCAGGCCGGTCAGGAGTCTGCTCCGGTGTTCATCTGCGCCCAAATAATCAATAGAAGATCTGATCTCATATGCAGATGCGCGGGTATTACTATATTCTTTCTCTCCTGAATTGTGTCTGTTTTTATTTATTGCAGATAAAGGAAAAGTTTTGTCAAAAAACGTTTCCTTTTTCTGCAATAAATAAAAACAGACACAATTCAGAAGAGAAAGAATATAGTAATACCCGCGCATCTGCATATGAGATCAGATCTTCTATTGATTATTTGGGCGCAGATGAACACCGGAGCAGACTCCTGACTGCCCGGCTTACAATTCAAATAGGGGGAAAATTATTACTATTAGTACTTACCTTCTACACCAGACAGTCAGTGGCAAGGATGACGCCGGGCACGTGACAGACGCTGATGCGCGCCTCAATTCCGGCACTCAGCCCGCCCAGAGACTCAGACACTTGCGGGCAATACTGAGGTCTGATTGGCTGAGACGGCCAACTTGCTCCAGAGGCGTTCATAGTCAAGCCTCCGGTGTGGGAGCATGGGCCGCATTGAGAGCACTGCTGCATTAGCACTGATTATCCTCTTGATGGCAGCAGTCTCTCAGCGGCTAGTTCCCAGTCAAATACATTTCATATTGCGCAATATACGGATAGCTAGCCTCCAGTTTATTGCGCAATATGAATGTAAATGTAGTACCACTATTACAACGTTTTTTTTTGCACAATCATCATCATGCACATAACAAATTAAATAAATTTGGTGGAGGGGTGGGGGGGGTAGGGGGGGTCACCTGTTTATTAAAAAAAAATATATTGAAAACATTTTTTTTATTTTTTTATTTTTTTTTAATTTGTACAAAAAGGGTGTAATACATAGATTGGCCAGGGGAGGCGCTGCCTCACCTGCCTCTTATGAGTGCACGTCACTGGTGTAAATAGCAGTCACATGCAGTAGGTGTTCCCATTATAATGTGTATATAGCAGTCACACGCAGTAGGTGTTCCCATTATAGTGTGTATATAGCAGTCACAAACAAGAGAGTGTTCCTATTATAGTGTATATATAGCAGTCACACGTAGTAGGTGTTCCCATTATAGTGTGTATATAGCAGTCACACATAGGAGGTGTTCCCATTATAGTGTGTATATAGCAGTCACACACAGGGGGTGTTCCCATTATAGTGTGTATATAGCAGTCACATGCAGTAGGTGTTCCCATTATAGTGTGTATATAGCAATCACATGCAGGAGGTGTTCCCATTATAGTGTGTATATAGCAGTCACACACAGTAGGTGTTCCTATTATATTGTGTATATAGCAGTCACACGCAGTAGGTGTTCCCATTATAGTGTGTATATAGCAGTCACACATAGGAGGTGTTCCCATTATAGTGTGTATAAAGCAGTCACATGCAGGAGGTGTTCCCATTATAGTGTGTATAAAGCAGTCACATGCAGTAGGTGTTCCCATTATAGTGTGTATATAGCAGTCACACGCAGTAGGTGTTCCCATTATAGTGTGTATGTAGCAGTTACACGCAGTAGGTGTTCCCATTATAGTGTGCATATAGCAGTCACATGCAGTAGGTGTTCCCATTATAGTGTGTATATAGCAGTCACACGCAGTAGGTGTTCCCATTATAGTGTGTATATAGCACTCACACACAGGAGGTGATCCCATTATAGTGTGTATATAGCAGTCACACACAGTAGGTGTTCCCATTATAGTGTGTATATAGCAGTCACACGCAGTAGCTGTTCCCATTATAGTGTGTATGTAGCAGTTACACGCAGTGGGTGTTCCCATTATAGTGTGTATATAGCAGTCACACGCAGTAGGTGTTCCCATTATAGTGTGCATATAGCAGTCACATGCAGTAGGTGTTCCCATTATAGTGTGTATATAGCAGTCACATGCAGTAGGTTTTCCCATTATAGTGTGTATATAGCACTCACACACAGGAGGTGTTCCCATTATAGTGTGTATAAAGCAGTCACATGCAGGAGGTGTTCCCATTATAGTGTGTATATAGCAGTCACATGCAGTAGGTGTTCCCATTATAGTGTGTATATAGCAGTCACACGCAGTAGGTGTTCCCATTATAGTGTGCATATAGCAGTCACATGCAGTAGCTGTTCCCATTATAGTGTGCATATAGCAGTCACATGCAGTAGGTGTTCCCATTATAGTGTGTATATAGCAGTCACACGCAGTAGGTGTTCCCATTATAGTGTGTATATAGCACTCACACACAGGAGGTGTTCCCATTATAGTGTGTATATAGCAGTCACACACAGTAGGTGTTCCCATTATAGTGTGTATATAGCAGTCACACGCAGTAGGTGTTCCCATTATAGTGTGTATGTAGCAGTTACATGCAGTAGGTGTTCCCATTATAGTGTGTATATAGCAGTCACACACAGGGGGTGTTCCCATTATAGTGTGTATATAGCAGTCACACACAGGGGGTGTTCCCATTATAGTGTGTATATAGCAGTCACACGCAGTAGGTGTTCCCATTATAGTGTGTATATAGCAGTCACACGCAGTAGGTGTTCCCATTATAGTGTGTATGTAGTAGTCACACGCAGTAGGTGTTCTCATTATAGTGTGTATATAGCAGTCACATGCAGTAGGTGTTCCCATTATAGTGTGTATATAGCAGTCACTCGCAGTAGGTGTTCCTATTATAGTGTGTATATAGCAGTCACTCGCAGTAGGTGTTCCTATTATAGTGTGTATATAGCAGTCACACGCAGTAGGTGTTCCCATTATAGTGTGTATATAGCACTCACACAAAGGAGGTGTTCCCATTATAGTGTGTATATAGCAGTCACACGCAGTAGGTGTTCCCATTATAGTGTGTATATAGCACTCACACACAGGGGGTGTTCCCATTATAGCGTGTATATAGCAGTCACACGCAGTAGGTGTTCCCATTATAGTGTGTATGTAGCAGTCACACGCAGTAGGTGTTCCCATTATAGTGTGTATGTAGCAGTCACACGCAGTAGGTGTTCCCATTATAGTGTGTATATAGCAGTCACACGCAGTAGGTGTTCCCATTATAGTGTGTATGTAGCAGTCACACGCAGTAGGTGTTCTCATTATAGTGTGTATATAGCAGTCACACATAGGAGGTGTTCCTATTATAGTGTGTATATAGCAGTCACACGCTGTAGGAGTTCCCATTATATTGTGTATATATCAGTCACTCGCAGTAGGTGTTCCTATTATAGTGTGTATATAGCAGTCACACGCAGTAGGTGTTCCCATTATAGTGTGTATATAGCACTCACACACAGGAGGTGTTCCCATTATAGTGTGTATATAGCAGTCACACATAGGAGGTGTTCCTATTATAGTGTGTATATAGCAGTCACACACAGGAGGTGTTCCCATTATAGTGTGTATATAGCAGTCACACATAGGAGGTGTTCCTATTATAGTGTGTATATACCAGTCACACGCAGTAGGTGTTCCCATTATAGTGTGTATATAGCAGTCACACGCAGTAGGTGTTCCCATTATAGTGTGTATATAGCAGTCACATGCAGTAGGTGTTCCCATTATAGTGTGTATATAGCAGTCACTCGCAGTAGGTGTTCCTATTATAGTGTGTATATAGCAGTCACACGCAGTAGGTGTTCCCTTTATAGCGTGTATATAGCAGTCACACGCAGTAGGTGTTCCCATTATAGTGTGTATTTAGCAGTCACACGCAGTAGGTGTTCCCATTATAGTGTGTATGTAGCAGTCACACGCAGTAGGTGTTCCCATTATAGTGTGTATATAGCAGTCACACGCAGTAGGTGTTCCCATTATAGTGTGTATGTAGCAGTCACACGCAGTAGGTGTTCTCATTATAGTGTGTATATAGCAGTCACACATAGGAGGTGTTCCCATTATAGTGTGTATATAGCAGTCACACGCAGTAGGTGTTCCCATTATAGTGTGTATATAGCAGTCACACATAGGAGGTGTTCCCATTATAGTGTGTATATAGCACTCACACACAGGGGGTGTTCCCATTATAGCGTGTATATAGCAGTCACACGCAGTAGGTGTTCCCATTATAGTGTGTATGTAGCAGTCACACGCAGTAGGTGTTCCCATTATAGTGTGTATGTAGCAGTCACACGCAGTAGGTGTTCCCATTATAGTGTGTATATAGCAGTCACACGCAGTAGGTGTTCCCATTATAGTGTGTATGTAGCAGTCACACGCAGTAGGTGTTCTCATTATAGTGTGTATATAGCAGTCACACATAGGAGGTGTTCCTATTATAGTGTGTATATAGCAGTCACACGCAGTAGGTGTTCCCATTATATTGTGTATATAGCAGTCACTCGCAGTAGGTGTTCCTATTATAGTGTGTATATAGCAGTCACACGCAGTAGGTGTTCCCATTATAGTGTGTATATAGCACTCACACACAGGAGGTGTTCCCATTATAGTGTGTATATAGCAGTCACACATAGGAGGTGTTCCTATTATAGTGTGTATATAGCAGTCACACACAGGAGGTGTTCCCATTATAGTGTGTATATACCAGTCACACGCAGTAGGTGTTCCCATTATAGTGTGTATATAGCAGTCACACGCAGTAGGTGTTCCCATTATAGTGTGTATATAGCAGTCACATGCAGTAGGTGTTCCCATTATAGTGTGTATATAGCAGTCACTCGCAGTAGGTGTTCCTATTGTAGTGTGTATATAGCAGTCACACGCAGTAGGTGTTCCCTTTATAGTGTGTATATAGCAGTCACACGCAGTAGGTGTTCCCATTATAGTGTGTATATAGCAGTCACACGCAGTAGGTGTTCCCATTATAGTGTGTATATAGCAGTCACACGCAGTAGGTGTTCCCATTATAGTGTGTATATAGCAGTCACACACAGGAGGTGTTCCCATTATAGTGTGTATATAGCAGTCACACACAGGAGGTGTTCCCATTATAGTGTGTATGTAGCAGTCACACACAGGAGGTGTTCCCATTATAGTGTGTATATAGCACTCACACACAGGAGGTGTTCCCAGCATAGCGTGTCTATCAATACCAGTCAAACACAGGGGGTTTTCCCATTATAGTGTGTATATAGCAGTCACACACAGGAGGTGTTCCCATTATAGTGTGTATATAGCAGTCACACACAGGAGGTGTTCCCATTATAGAGTGTATATAGCACTCACACACAGGAGGTGTTCCCATTATAGTGTGTATGTAGCAGTTACACGCAGTAGGTGTTCCCATTATAGTGTGCATATAGCAGTCACATGCAGTAGGTGTTCCCATTATAGTGTCTATGTAGCAGTCACACGCAGTAGGTGTTCCCATTATAGTGTGTATGTAACAGTTACACGCAGTAGGTGTTCCCATTATAGTGTGTATATAGCAGTCACACACAGGGGTGTTCCCATTATAGTGTGTATAGCACTCACACACAGGGGGTGTTCCCAGCATAGCTTGTATATAGCAGTCACACACAGGAGGTGTTCCCATTATAGTGTGTATATAGCACTCACACACAGGGGGTGTTCCCAGCATAGCGTGTATATAGCAGTCACACGCAGTAGGTGTTCCCATTATAGTGTGTATATAGCAGTCACACGCAGTAGGTGTTCCCATTATAGTGTGTATGTAGCAGTCACACGCAATAGGTGTTCCCATTATAGTGTGTATATAGCAGTCACATGCAGTAAGTGTTCCCATTATAGTGTGTATGTAGTAGTCACACGCAGTTGGTGTTCCCATTATAGTGTGTATATAGCAGTCACACGCAGTAAGTGTTCCCATTATAGTGTGTATATAGCAGTCACACGCAGTAAGTGTTCCCATTATAGTGTGTATATAGCAGTCACACGCAGTAGGTGTTCCCATTATAGTGTGTATATAGTAGTCACTCGCAGTAGGTGTTCCTATTATAGTGTGTATATAGCAGTCACATGCAGTAGGTGTTCCCATTATAGTGTGTATATAGCAGTCACACGCAGTAGGTGTTCCCATTATAGTGTGTATATAGCAGTCACACATAGGAGGTGTTCCTATTATAGTGTGTATATAGCAGTCACACGCTGTAGGAGTTCCCATTATAGTGTGTATATATCAGTCACTCGCAGTAGGTGTTCCTATTATAGTGTGTATATAGCAGTCACACGCAGTAGGTGTTCCCATTATAGTGTGTATATAGCACTCACACACAGGAGGTGTTCCCATTATAGTGTGTATATAGCAGTCACACATAGGAGGTGTTCCTATTATAGTGTGTATATAGCAGTCACACACAGGAGGTGTTCCCATTATAGTGTGTATATAGCAGTCACACATAGGAGGTGTTCCTATTATAGTGTGTATATACCAGTCACACGCAGTAGGTGTTCCCATTATAGTGTGTATATAGCAGTCACACGCAGTAGGTGTTCCCATTATAGTGTGTATATAGCAGTCACATGCAGTAGGTGTTCCCATTATAGTGTGTATATAGCAGTCACTCGCAGTAGGTGTTCCTATTATAGTGTGTATATAGCAGTCACACGCAGTAGGTGTTCCCTTTATAGCGTGTATATAGCAGTCACACGCAGTAGGTGTTCCCATTATAGTGTGTATTTAGCAGTCACACGCAGTAGGTGTTCCCATTATAGTGTGTAAATAGCAGTCACACGCAGTAGGTGTTCCCATTATAGTGTGTATGTAGCAGTCACACGCAGTAGGTGTTCCCATTATAGTGTGTATATAGCAGTCACACGCAGTAGGTGTTCCCATTATAGTGTGTATATAGCAGTCACACACAGTAGGTGTTCCCATTATAGTGTGTATATAGCAGTCACACACAGTAGGTGTTCCCATTATAGTGTGTATGTAGCAGTCACACGCAGTAGGTGTTCCCATTATAGTGTGTATATAGCAGTCACACGCAGTAGGTGTTCCCATTATAGTGTGTATGTAGCAGTCACACGCAGTAGGTGTTCTCATTATAGTGTGTATATAGCAGTCACACATAGGAGGTGTTCCCATTATAGTGTGTATATAGCAGTCACACGCAGTAGGTGTTCCCATTATAGTGTGTATATAGCAGTCACACATAGGAGGTGTTCCCATTATAGTGTGTATATAGCACTCACACACAGGGGGTGTTCCCATTATAGCGTGTATATAGCAGTCACACGCAGTAGGTGTTCCCATTATAGTGTGTATGTAGCAGTCACACGCAGTAGGTGTTCCCATTATAGTGTGTATGTAGCAGTCACACGCAGTAGGTGTTCCAATTATAGTGTGTATATAGCAGTCACACGCAGTAGGTGTTCCCATTATAGTGTGTATGTAGCAGTCACACGCAGTAGGTGTTCTCATTATAGTGTGTATATAGCAGTCACACATAGGAGGTGTTCCTATTATAGTGTGTATATAGCAGTCACATGCAGTAGGTGTTCCCATTATATTGTGTATATAGCAGTCACTCGCAGTAGGTGTTCCTATTATAGTGTGTATATAGCAGTCACACGCAGTAGGTGTTCCCATTATAGTGTGTATATAGCACTCACACACAGGAGGTGTTCCCATTATAGTGTGTATATAGCAGTCACACATAGGAGGTGTTCCTATTATAGTGTGTATATAGCAGTCACACACAGGAGGTGTTCCCATTATAGTGTGTATATACCAGTCACACGCAGTAGGTGTTCCCATTATAGTGTGTATATAGCAGTCACACACAGTAGGTGTTCCCATTATAGTGTGTATATAGCAGTCACATGCAGTAGGTGTTCCCATTATAGTGTGTATATAGCAGTCACTCGCAGTAGGTGTTCCTATTATAGTGTGTATATAGCAGTCACACGCAGTAGGTGTTCCCTTTATAGTGTGTATATAGCAGTCACACGCAGTAGGTGTTCCCATTATAGTGTGTATATAGCAGTCACACGCAGTAGGTGTTCCCATTATAGTGTGTATATAGCAGTCACACGCAGTAGGTGTTCCCATTATAGTGTGTATATAGCAGTCACACACAGGAGGTGTTCCCATTATAGTGTGTATATAGCAGTCACACACAGGAGGTGTTCCCATTATAGTGTGTATGTAGCAGTCACACACAGGAGGTGTTCCCATTATAGTGTGTATATAGCACTCACACACAGGAGGTGTTCCCAGCATAGCGTGTCTATCAATACCAGTCAAACACAGGGGGTTTTCCCATTATAGTGTGTATATAGCAGTCACACACAGGAGGTGTTCCCATTATAGTGTGTATATAGCAGTCACACACAGGAGGTGTTCCCATTATAGAGTGTATATAGCACTCACACACAGGAGGTGTTCCCATTATAGTGTGTATGTAGCAGTTACACGCAGTAGGTGTTCCCATTATAGTGTGCATATAGCAGTCACATGCAGTAGGTGTTCCCATTATAGTGTCTATGTAGCAGTCACAAGCAGTAGGTGTTCCCATTATAGTGTGTATGTAACAGTTACACGCAGTAGGTGTTCCCATTATAGTGTGTATATAGCAGTCACACACAGGGGTGTTCCCATTATAGTGTGTATAGCACTCACACACAGGGGGTGTTCCCAGCATAGCTTGTATATAGCAGTCACACACAGGAGGTGTTCCCATTATAGTGTGTATATAGCACTCACACACAGGGGGTGTTCCCAGCATAGCGTGTATATAGCAGTCACACGCAGTAGGTGTTCCCATTATAGTGTGTATATAGCAGTCACACGCAGTAGGTGTTCCCATTATAGTGTGTATGTAGCAGTCACACGCAATAGGTGTTCCCATTATAGTGTGTATATAGCAGTCACATGCAGTAAGTGTTCCCATTATAGTGTGTATGTAGTAGTCACACGCAGTTGGTGTTCCCATTATAGTGTGTATATAGCAGTCACACGCAGTAAGTGTTCCCATTATAGTGTGTATATAGCAGTCACACGCAGTAAGTGTTCCCATTATAGTGTGTATATAGCAGTCACACGCAGTAGGTGTTCCCATTATAGTGTGTATATAGTAGTCACTCGCAGTAGGTGTTCCTATTATAGTGTGTATATAGCAGTCACATGCAGTAGGTGTTCCCATTATAGTGTGTATATAGCAGTCACACGCAGTAGGTGTTCCCATTATAGTGTGTATATAGCAGTCACACACAGGAGGTGTTCCCATTATAGTGTGTATATAGCACTCACACACAGGGGGTGTTCCCAGCATAGCGTGTATATAGCAATCACACACAGGGGGTTTTCCCATTATAGTGTGTATATAGCAGTCACACACAGTGGGTGTTCCCAGCATAGCGTGTCTATCTATACCAGTCACACACAGTGGGTGTTCCCAGCATAGCGTGTCTATCTATACCAGTCACACACAGTGGGTGGTTTCTTAAGCAATGCCAACCTCTTGTCCAGCCCATTTGCGCATTGTGCTCAAGTTACAGTCCAATGCCTGCACTGGGCCAGCAAAACAAGCAGAAGGGGAAAGAACCCTTCTCATCCGACAGCAGCAGCACACTAACTAAGGGAATGCTTCCACTTTACATAAACATGGCGACCCTCAGAGGCGCACACCGGTTGCTGTATCACAGTAAGTCCCAAGCCTTTCTATTTACCATATTTTACAGTGTTAACCAACCTTTGGCCCTGCTCTGTGCCTGCATTATATACCCACCGGGCAGGCGGGCAGCATTCGCTCAGAGCCTGTAACTGGCATAGCGGGTCACTCACGACCTTGTACAGGCAAAGCGTGTGGTTTCCTGATGTTAATATATCTTCACTTCATGCATATTTTATGTTGTTTACTAACATTACCAGCTGATTACATTAACCAGTAGTTTACAATCTATATACATTTGCTTGATATATCCACTATAGTCTCAATGCAGTATGGATTAAACGTGCTTCTGTCAGAAGCTTCTGTTGCGAGTGTATTTGAGTAGAAACGCAGATGTAATGGTGGTGGCAATTGCACTGTCAGTGTAGCATTATATTATATCTCTCCCCTCACTTTGCTCTTATTTCGACTCTCATACATGCTTTGTAAAAAATGCATGCCCTTTGTGAAAAAAATACCCCCCATTTAATTTATTCTGGAGCCGAGTCTGCTTTAAAGCGACATACTCTAATTTCTTATAACATGTCGTTTTTGTATTACTGATCTTTGATGATTGAGTGCTAGATTATGAGTGGTGCGTAATATTGCACTTACGAGAGAGCGATATTTGCACCCCACTCAATAATACCAGTACACGGAAATGTGCGCTGGTATTACAAGTGTAGCACAATGTGAACACGACCTCGCATTCACATTGGCCGGAAGCCTTTTGCTCACAAGAACGCTTTTCCATAGATTTGAATGAGAGCCTCATTCTGATGCCGATAGACATGGCAAACCCCCAAGCTCAGCACAGGGGGCAAATAGTGCAGCATTGGGCAGCAATAAATATATATATATATATATATATATATATATATATATATATATATATATATATATATATATATATATATATATATGTGTGTGTTTATATTTGTATATACACATATTAATACATAAATATATATGCAAATACACAGCCCTTATTCACCTCTATGTAAAGGCACTTTCAATGGCATTTGTCTTTGTTTTTTAAACACCCCACATCACCTCAATTTAACCCCTTTTTTTTTATAAAGATGCTTATATGTTTATTTAATGATACTCTACTGTCCTCTTTATTTTGGGGGCAATTGGGGTAACTTTTTTTAATTAATCAGAGATCCGATCTCTGATTAAAAAATTATAGCGCAAAGTGAAACTGCGAGCTCGCGGTCACATTAACCAGCCACTTATAATGGCTGGTTATTTAATGTGCACTCATAAACGGGCAAAATTTACCCTTTACGGGCTCACATTAAGATAGCGCTCCACTTGTAATCTGGCCCTGAGTGTTTAACCCCAACAAAGTGGTGTTTTAGCTCCTGAGCAAGACATAGATAATGACTGGCAGCTGGGCTACTGCTGAGACATATAGTTCCTAGGGTCCTTAATGTAATGATTATATCCTCTAATGAATTAGAATTAATATGCATTCAAATTCCCCTTAAACTGAGTTGAGAGGGCTGGATCCTCCTAGGCAATATTTGTTGTACTGGCTGAAGCAAGCAGAATCACAGTATTAAGTTCAGCTGTCAGTGACTGACCAGAGAGCTAGCGATTTATAGTCTTACTGAACTACGTCACCACTAATAGATCATATCCTTACCCCAGCACTTCCTTACTCTCAGCAACAGTTAGCCTTGATCCTTTTATAAATATTAATTGTTTTTAGTGGTATTGTAATGATTTAATAAACACAGTTATTTATCATGTAGGTTTACTAGGATTAGTGCTCTGATTCATTAACAAGTCATTCTGAACATTAAAAGGATATTAAACACTTTAAGATTGTAATGTTTACATTGAAAAAACAACTTTTCAATATATTTTCATGGTTTACTTGGTCCCTTTTCCTTGTAATTTAACTTTACAATTAGTGTTCCCAGAAGTAGAACTGAAAGGCCCGCTCTAAAAATGCAAACTCCAGACTTGGCAGTGCTATATTTTACATAACCATTGTTTTTACAACCTAGAGACTTATTCATAGCTGTGTCTAATGGGGCTCTGCAGATGAGATTAGATAAGGAAACAAGATAGTTACAACATGGTGGTGCATGTAACTTTATAGATAGTGATGTTGAGAACATAAAATTTTCCGTTCGCGAACGGCGAACACAAATTTCCGCAAATGTTCGCGAACGGGCAAACCGCCATAGACTTCGATAGGCAGACGAATTTTAAAATCCACAGGGACTCTTTCTGGCCACAATAGTGATGGAAAAGTTGTTTCAAGGGGACTAACACCTGGACTGTGGCATGCCGGAGGGGGATCCATGGCAAAACTCCCATGGAAAATTACATAGTTGATGCAGAGTCTGGTTTTAATCCATAAAGGGCATAAATCACCTAACATTCCTAAATTGTTTGGAATAACGTGCTTTAAAACACAGGTTGGGGATTGCCTTTTGTGCAAAGAAATTTCGTCCGGGTACCTTCCACTGCGGTGTCCCAATAGCTACAAATTTTTGGAACACCTCAGACTCCACCAGCTTGTATGGTAAAAGCTGAAGGGCTAAGAGTTCAGACAAGCCAGCTGTCAGATGCCGGGCAAGAGGGTGACTTTGTGACATTGGCTTCTTACGCTCAAACATGTCCTTGTCAGACACCTGACTGTGGGCAGATGAGCAGGAACTGCTCAAGGCAAGAGACGGAGTGGCGGATGGTTGAGAGGGGGCAAGGAGGACAGTGGTTGACGTGGTTGAAGATGCTGGACCAGGAGGAGGATGGCGGCTTTGAGTTTGTGTGCTGCTTGTACTCATGTGTTGATCCCATAGGCGTTTGTGATGTGCGATCATGTGCCTTCGCAAAGCAGTTGTACCTAGGTGGGTGTTCCACGACTCAGTTTCTTTTGGCATAGGTTGCAAATGGCATCGCTGTTGTCAGAGGCAGACACACAAAAAAAATACAACAAAGGTTTTTTTTTTTTTTTTTTTTTGGTTAAGCACACCACAAAAGGACTGTTTAATCTTAACACACATATTGTGGGAGTGCTACCAAAGTGACCAAAATAATTAAAAAACAACAAAAAATATTGGTGCACATCCAACCACTTAAGTCCACTCTTTCATGGCATATTTGTATATGCTTCTGTCTGCTAAATATACTTACATAGCTTCTAATAAGATTGGGATAAACATCGCACAATAATATGAGCCTATATCTGTGCTGCAAAAACAAATATACTTCTATCTGCTAAATATACTTACATAGTTCAAATAAAATTGGGATTAAGCTGTAGAAGATTGGGTGTCCTGTGTTAGCCAGTCAACTATGTCCTCAGAACTTTTTGAGTTCAGGGTATGTGGCCTTTGAACACTGGGCATTATTCTAGGGCCAAAGGGAATCACAGCACCACGACCAAGACGTGGGAGGGGGAGAGGGAGGAGGGTATTAGGGGGGCAGCTACACTACAGAAAAAATGTAATTACATAAAAAAAAAATAAAAAAAAAAAATTGAGAGGCAAATTGGGTACTGGCAGACAGCTGCCAGTACCCAAGATGGCAGCAAATAGGATGTGGGCAAGAGTTATAGAGCTGTTTGGGGGGGATCAGAGAGATTGGGGCTAAGGGGGGGTCCATCACAGCTAAACAGATATTTTTTTTAAAAAAAAATTCATTAAAAAAAAAGCCTTTTATTTTAGTACTGGCAGACTTTCTGCCAGTACTTAAGATGGCGGGGACAATTGTGGGGTGGGGGAGGGAAGAGAAATTTTTGGGAGGGATCAGGGGGTGGGATCTCTCAGGTGGGAGGCTGATCTCTACACTAAAGCTAAAATTAACCCTGCAAGCTCCCTACAAGCTATCTAATTAACCCCTGCACTGCTGGGCATAATACACGTGTGATCCACAGCAGCATTTAGCAGCCTTCTAATTACCAAAAAGCAACACAAAAGCCATAAATGTCTGCTATTTCTGAACAAAGGGGATCCCAGAGAACCATTTAAAACCATTTATGCCATAATTGCACAAGTTGTTTGTAAATAATTTCAGTGAGAAACCTAAAATTGTAAAAAATGTAACATTTTTTTTTTATTTGATCGCATTTGGCGGTGAAATGATGGCATGAAATATACCAAGATTGGCCTAGATCAATACTTGGGGTTGTCTACTACTCTACACTAAAGATAAAATTAACCCTAGAAGCTCCATACATGCTCCCTAATTAACCCCTTCACTGCTGGGCATAATACATGTGTGGTGCGCAGTGGCATTTAGCGGCCTTCTAATTACCAAAAAGCATTGCCAAAGCCATATATGTCTGCTATTTATGAACAAAGGGGATCCCAGAGAAGCGTTTACAACCATTTATGCCATAATTGCACAAGTTAGTTGCAAATAATTTCAGTGAGAAACCTAAAGTTTGTGAAAAAAATTATGAAAAAGTGAATTTTTCTTTATTTGATCTCATTTGGCGGTGAAATAGTGGCATGAAATATACCAAAATGGGCCTAGAGCAGTACTTTGGGATGTCTGCTAAAAAAAATATATACATGTCAAGGGATATTCAGGGATTCCTGAAAGATATCAGTGTCCCAATGTAACTAGCGCTAATTTTGAAAAAAAGTGGTTTGGAAATAGCAAAGTGCTACTTGTACTTATTGCCCTATAACTTGCAAAAAAAGTAAAGAACATGTAAATATTGGGTATTTCTAAACTCAGGACAAAATTTAGAAACTATTTAGCATGGGTGTTTTTTGGTGGTTGTAGATGTGTAACAGATTTTGGGGGTCAAAGTTAGAAAAAGTGTGTTGTTTTTCCATTTTTTCCTCATATTTTATAAAAAAAAAATTATAGTAAATTATTAGATATGATAAAAATCATGGTATCTTTAGAAAGTCCATTTAAAATGAATCTACAAAGGGGTCCTACAGGATCCAAGAGTTTTTCCTGAGACGATTCAAGGGAGAGATCGATGCCCCTCCTGTAGTCATGAGCCTATGGTCAACAATGTGATCATTGTGGGATCAAAATCTGGAGTTGCGAACTCCTTATCGGTTAGAACAGGACAGGGGCATTTTGCTTGCAACTTGCAACAGGTGGTATTGGGTAGTGAGTTTCCTAGACAGTGCTGTAAAAACAGAACAATGTGAGGTGAGGGGGACCACTCAAAGGACCGTGGATGCCTCATGTGGTTGGGGTCAAACATCAGTTGGCCCATTGGGTCCAAAATCACCTGACCAGATGTATCAGCAAGTATCTCTGTAAAATAAGTTTATGAAGGTTCATCCAGGGGGTTCATAGTCAGAGTTAGTTTCTGAGAGGCAGCAGTCAGGATAATAGGTAGTGGCCACATGTGTTGAGGGTAATGTTATGGGTGGTGGATTAAAGGGGTGGCATGACAGGGGTTTCATTCTCCCTAATTATTACCCCAGGGAGGGGGGTTAGAGCAGGTTTAGTGTGCTTGGAAGAGGAGTCATTCTCCAAGAGTTTGGTTTTAGCTGAACTTTTCTTCGGGTGTGGGTCAGTTTCTGGGTCATGGGATTGAGGGGTTTCGGCCAAGGTATCAGGGGTGGGTTCAAGGGTCTCTTGAAGTAGGCTGTGCAGCAGAGTGGATAAGTTCCCGTAGCCGTGGTCATTGCCTTTTTAATTGCAGTGGCTATTAGAGCCTGAGGTTTACTCTCCTGGGTCTGTTTAGTATCCGACTATGCAGTCTGTAGGAGTACTGATAAGGATATATAACTTAGAATTTTTGAATAAATTAGAAGCCTGGGGGAAGCTCAGTGAGTACTGCAAATGTATACGGTGCTAGAACACCAATAGTTTAGTAATGCGTATATACTTTGTAATAAAAATAATTATGATTTGTAGAATAATGATTTGTAGAAAGTATACATTTTCTTAAGTTTTGGAAATCACAGGGATGGTAACTGTTTCAGTCAGGTTTTAAAGCACAGGTCTGAAATAATAAAAAATAATAAAAAACAAGCACAATAGTTAGAATTGTATGATTAGAAAAAAACAAAAGAAATAGGTTTGGAGAGAATAACCACTCTCAGTGAATGAGAGGAATTAGCTATGTTTAACAAACAACTTAATTTAAAACAAAACTAAACAAGAACAAAGTACATCACCTTGACCCCCCATTTTTGAGTTCGCTCCAACCCACCTCAAATAACGACACAACCACTAGTTATGGGAAGAAAAGGCCGCAGCTTGTTTATTAACCAATAAACAACAAGTTAAACTTTATATCAACATTATCAACCTTTCATATCTTAACAGTTTTCCCAATGCTTGCTCCTGTTCTCTATAAGCCCCCACCCCTTTCAGGGCGGGGCGTCAACCATCACTTTTCCCTTTCTGTTCCCGACAGAAGTACTAGCCATTATCCATCAGGCGTAAGCCTCAACAGACCACAGCAAGCACCCCGCCATAGCTGCGACATACACCATCTTCATCCTATTATAGGGAGGGAGGGCGGGAAACCTTCTTGCTTCCGCTGCTCCTACTCTGCACTGACACTGTAAGCCTGGGAGGGATATTTATCTCCTCCCCTCTCTCTCCACCCCCACAGCGGAGCCTACCATTGCTCCCGCAAAGTAGGGGTCAAACTGCCCTTCACTCCAGCCGTCGCCCGGGCTGTTCTTGACCCCCCATTTTTGAGTTCGCTCCAACCCACCTCAAATAACGACACAACCACTAGTTATGGGAAGAAAAGGCCGCAGCTTGTTTATTAACCAATAAACAACAAGTTAAACTTTATATCAACATTATCAACCTTTCATATCTTAACAGTTTTCCCAATGCTTGCTCCTGTTCTCTATAAGCCCCCACCCCTTTCAGGGCGGGGCGTCAACCATCACTTTTCCCTTTCTGTTCCCGACAGAAGTACTAGCCATTATCCATCAGGCGTAAGCCTCAACAGACCACAGCAAGCACCCCGCCACCACTCGCCTTCAGCGAGTACCGCCACACACAGCTAAGGCCTTTTCTATCCCTTCTTTAATGGTGAAATTAAATAGGTGTAACCCTACCTCATTCAAGTGGACACCGTCCTTCAGGTAGAAACACCTACCCGATTCACCCTCAAACTCCACATGCCTGAGCCCCACTCCACCTAGTCGTCTGACGTACCCACTCATAGTTCTATTCACTTTCCTCCTAGATAACTCCAATTTTTTTAAATCCCATGCCGAACGCCACTCCAACCTGCTCTCTATCTCCGACCACACCAACGTCAGACCCGGAAACAGTTCCAGCAACCTATCAAGCCCATTCTTCATTCCCCATAACAAATCCTTTTGTGACATATACCCCAAGTCATTTCCCCCCACATGAAGGACCAATATCCTAGGGGGATTAAACATCCTGGCCAACTCCGTAACCTTCCCAATCACCTGGGCCCACTTCATCCCTCTTATCCCAAACCACCTTATCTGCACCTGCTCCTTTGAAAAACCCAACTGCAACCCATTCACTTTGACAGCAGCCGCCTTCCTCGCCCAAAAAACATATGAGTGTCCCAAGATCCAGCACTCCGTCGACCCTGTCAAGCAAATAAGATAGCTACTCATCAACGACTCTCCAGCTGCGCAACCAACCCTTGTCTCACATACCCCCGGAACCTTTCAGACCTCCACCTGCCAATCTTTCTGATCACCCCCGCGTCCAGCCCCAAATTTGCAGCTTCCGTTGCCGCCCCAATCCGAAACGAATGAGACCCAAAATCTTCCCCTCTCAAACCCATCGCCACCAGCGCCTTCCTCACCAACGCCACAAATTGAAATCTAGATAATGGGGTACCATCCGCATGAACTAGCAATGGCCCTGACGTATAGCCTGACACCTCCAAAAATTCCTTTACCGCTCGCACCGGGCAACATCGGCCCCCGATCCCTCGCAACACTACCATCGCCCCTCTACCTTCCTGATCCGTCTTGGACCTCCTCACCCATATCTCTACTGATTCTTCCTTCAACACCACCTCTTGCCTTCCCAGTCCCTGCCTATCCTGCTTGTTCACACCCATTAACTCCGAGACCCTAAAGGCTCCAAAAAAGGCCAGCACACAGGCCACTCTAAACAACAGCTCCTCATAATGCGAAAAACAGAGAGCTCCTAACTTCTCAACCACCCCTTGCAGTACTGCAAACGTCAACGGCCTCCGACCATCAGCACGCGCCCTTCTCCTACACAAACCCCTGACCGCCATCCGCACCACAAAGTTCTTAGTTATATCTACACACCCCAAAATTTGAAACAAAAAGGCCAAAGCCGCCATTCTCTTCCGAACCTCTGAGGGCGACAGCCCTTCTCTCCTCCAACACCCTAACCATTCCATTAAAATTCTCATCCACTCCACAACACCTTCCTGACAGGCCTCCATCTCCATCCTATTCCGCCACATCTTCCACACTCGGACGTATGCCCTCCATGTGGTAGGGGCTAACGCCCCTTGCACCAGATTCAGCGTTCCTGGCAGCCAAGCTGCCACAGATCCTCCGGACATTCCGCGCCCTCCACGTCCGCCCCCGGGGCCGCCTCTCGGAATCGATCCCACTGAAACCGGGATAAAGAGTCAGCAATTACATTAAAGCGCCCAGGGACATGCACCGCTCTCCAAGAAACATTGCATCGCAAGCATTCCAATACAAATGCCCGAAGTAATCGAATCACTGCCGGGGAATTTGCCGTCAGGCGATTAATCGCCCAAACCACACCCAGGTTGTCAAAATGAAAACAGACTCTCTTATTCCTAAGTTCCTCTGGCCAAATTCTTAAGGCCACCACGATCGGGAACAGCTCCAAAAATGTCAGATTCTTGGTCAGTCCCCAGTCCGCCCACGCTTGCGGCCAAGCCCCAGCGCACCACCTGCCATTCAAAAATGCCCCGAAACCGTGGGCACCCGACGCATCAGTAAACAGACACAATTGGTCGTCCGACCACCCGAGTTCTTGAATCAGCAAGCTCCCGTTAAAATCTTCCAAGAAGATTTTCCAGATCCTCAAATCCTCCTTTACATCTACCGACAAACGGATATGGAAGGTTGGATTGGTCACACCAACAGTCGCCAAAGATAACCGGCGACAGAAAACTCTCCCAATGGGAATGATACGCCCTGCGAAATTCAACTTCCCCAGTAACGATTGTACTTCCCTAAGCAACACTTTTTTGCGGACCAGAACCCTGTCAATTACCTCCCGCAGGTCCCGGATTTTGTCTTCTGGAAGCCTGCATTCCATCTTGATTGTATCCACTTCGATTCCTAAAAAACTCAGCACCGAAGTGGGACCCTCAGATTTGTCGGCTGCTACGGGAATACCAAACTCCCGAGCGACCTCTTCAAAAGATTCCACAAGCCGTTCACATACCTCCGAACCCGCCGGGCCCACAAACAGGAAGTTGTCCAAGTAGTGCACTATCGAGACTTTCCCTGATTTTTTCTTCACCACCCACTCCACGAATGAGCTGAACCTTTCAAAATATGAACAGGAAATTGAACAGCCCATCGGGAGGCAGAGGTCCACATAAAACTGGCCCTCGAACTTACATCCCAACAGGTGATGGCACATCGGGTGTACCGGCAACAACCGGAAGGCCGATTCTACATCAGCTTTCGCCATCAGGGCCCCCCGCCCGGCCACCCTCACCAACCCAACCGCCTTATCAAAAGATGCATATTTCACCGATATCAGCTCAGGATCAATGCCATCATTCACTGAAACCCCTTTCGGGTGGGATAAATGGTGTATCATCCTAAACTGACCCGGAGTCTTTTTCGGTACCACCCCCAGAGGGGATACCCTTAAATCCGGAAGTGGCGGTTCCCTGAACGGGCCCGCCATTCGACCAAGTCGAACCTCCTTCCCCAATTTTTCCCTCAGCACATCCGGAAAGTCCCTTACCGATTTCAGATTACCTGCAACCACTGACCCCTGCTGCTCCCTAAACGGAATTACAAACCCTGTGCTAAATCCCGTTAAGAGCAACTCCGCATCCCCCGCATGTCCCCGCTCACGTGCGTACACCTCTAGCCACGGGACCATCTTTCTTACCTTCACCGGCGTCCGCGCCCGATGTACCCATTTCCCCTGGCTTGGTTCCAATTCTGCCCTTCCGGAAGCATTTTGCCCCGGAATGCACTCCCCCACATACTGAGCACTCATGCTTGTATTTGCAGGAGCTACCGAACCTACAATGCCCCTCATTAAACTGGAAACAGAGTCCCTTGCGTATGGCTGTTCCAGGTACGGCACCAGATCCGCCACTACCTCCGACCTGCCCGAAACTCCGAAAGGAATGATTCCCCCGCAGTGGAGTCATCATCTCCAACCAAATCCCCATGTCCCTGTCGTCCCAACGCATCTCCGGGCGAACTGCCATCCGCTGGCGGAACCCCTCATCGTACCTCCACCACGCCATACCGCCATAGGTGCTATACGCCCCTGCTATCTCATCATAATAGCAAAAAAGAGATGCTCCTTGTTCCGGGAACTTCTCACAGAACACGCTAGCTAATATACGGAAAGCCCGGGACCAATTCCCAAAAGTCTTGGGCAATTTCCTCCACCGTTTCTTTCTCTCCTCCTCTTCTTTCTTACCCTTGTCTTTCTCATCCTCCTTCACTTCCAATACATGTTCCAGAGGCAACAGGGAGAATATCTCCACAAATTCCCTCTTCCCTATTTTTTCCCTCAACTCATTCGTTAGATGGATTCCTAACGGCCCCACCGAACATAGGCACGGCCTCCGAAGCGCCCCTTCGGGTACCCTAACCACTTCCCCCGTTACCACCGTCGCGGCCCCCCCTTGGCTCGCGACCCCGCCACTCTGTTGTACCACTCCCGATGCCGCTTGCGCCACCCCCGACAACCCCGTCACTGGGGCCACCCATGCCGCTGCTACCGGGACCCCTGAACTACTAGGCTTCTCAAGCGCGGCCAAAAGTCCCTTCAAACCTGCTACCAACGTCTCTCTTTCACCACTCCCCGCCGCATTCATTCCTGGCGCTCCCCCAGCCATCACCTCACCTGCAGGCTGCTGCACCATCACCGGCCCCTGACCAGGACCCGACACCTGTTCAGTCCTCTGTTCTCTTCTTGGACTTTCCCGGCTTCTGCTGACCTCCAGCCTCCTACGCACTCCACTCCGTCTGGCAGGAGACCGCCCCCTGCCGTATCTGCTCCTTTCTCGATCCCTTTCTGACCGTGCTCGAAATGGCGAATCCGGCCTGCCTCCGCCTTGAGGCCGCCGTATAGGTGATCTGGATCTCCGGCGGCCGCCGGACCCTGCAGCTCTTACTACGGGCGAAGTGCCCCTCTCTCTCCTACTTCCTGCACCTAATGACTGTGAAGAAGACATCGTAACAACATCCCTGTCCCCTCCTCGCTCCCCCCTTGTTCCCCGAACTGCTTCCCCTAGCCCCTCTCCCTCCCTTCCCCGTTGTGGAGACAACAATTGAAGAAGCTGCACCAGGTCCGCCATGCCCCCTACCTGGCCAGCCGTCCCTCCTGCCGCTGAAGTCCCTTCCAATGGATCCTCCTCGTCCAGATTGCCACTGGCATTCAACTCCAATGGGGGATCCGTAAGCAGCTCCTGCAGCTCCCTACTGCCTCCTCCCGTGGCTTGCGGAGCCTCCACACCCCTCCTGTCCGCCCCACTGGAACCTAGAAGATTTACAAAGTTAATGCCAAATCAACACCCTCCCCTTTTTGCCTCCCACCAAACCAAAACCCCCTCCCCGCTATAGCCCCCCCCCCTACTGAAACTACCACATTGCCAACACACCGCCCTCACCCCCCCCCCCTCCCGCTACCACCGCGGAGCATATTCCACAAACTATTCCCCTATACCACCCTCCCTTTGCACACCAACCCCTTGCCACCTACTTCAACTGCCTCTGACCCGACTCAACCTCCCAACTACCCACCCTATCTAACCACTGCCAACTCCCCTCCCTCCTGCCACCCGACCGAACGCTAGCCCCTCCTATCTGCCCGAGCCCAATCCCAGCTCCACACCGAAAAACCCCCGTCTTAACCTATCCTACGGCCGCGACACGGCCCTGCCCCCCCTTGCTGCCTCCCCTCCTACTCCCTGAGTCCTATCCGACTCCTCCTCCTGCCCCACAATTTTTACTAATCCTAGCCCCCTTCACTACCACCACCTAGCCTGTATTGTAGCCCCCCCCTGCCACCAAAACCATCAAAATTGCTCCCCTAATCTCTCAGCCTTATCCCGGCTCACCAACTGCCCACCCCTTTCTCATCACCCCCCCCATCCCAACCTTTAACTTTGTAGTCTCTGACCCAAATGCCGCACACCACCCTACCTAACAGACAAAACCCACTGCTCCCCTGAGCCTTAACCTGGCTCCCTTATTGCCTACAGCCGTGCCCTGGCTTCCCCACTCCTACCCTAATTACAGCTTGCGCCCTTGCTGCCTCACCCTTGAGCCTTATCCCGGCTCCCCAACAGCCTCACCTCACAGCCTTATCACGCTCCCCCCCCCCCTGCTTGTGTCCTAAATACCGCTTGCAGCCACACCCCGGCGCCCCCCCGCTAGCTAATTTCCCTTCCTAACCTGCCACTTGCGGCCTCACCCCATTCCAAACCTACCTAATTACAGCTTGCACCCTTGCTGCCACACCCTTGAGCCTTATCCCGGCTCCCCAACTGCCTCACCTCACAGCCTTATCACGCTCCCCCCCTTGCTTCTGTCCTAACTACCGCTTGCAGCCACACCCTGGCGCCCCCCCGTTATCTAATTCCCCTTCCTAACCTGCCACTTGCGGCCTCACCCCATTCCAAACCTTGTTTCCCGCCTGTACCACCTCATAATCCAACCGCAGCGCCTCTCCCAACCCCCCCCCCCCCCGCAGCCATGCTTCCCTGCATGCCCCTTTTCACTTCCCGCCTTCGGGAACCCTCTTCGATAGCCCAGCTACTAAGGGGATAATCTTCGATAACTCAGTGCAACTTGCCTGCTTCCGGACCGCTAGTCCTATTCCTCAGCGACCTCCTCCTGCCGCGACCGGCGCCCGGTGTTTCCTGACGTCGCCCGACCATGACGTCAGCCACCGGCCCCGTGGTAGGCCGCGACTCAGCCTCCGTTGCAACCTGCCGTCCTCGTCCGCCATCCGCCATTCCGCTCACCTCCGCTGGACGCCCAGGCCCTGCGCCACCTCTGCTGGACCTGGCGCCGTGAAGATCCGGACTGAGTCGCTCTGGTGGCCGCGACCTCCTGGCCGGCCGTCCTCTGGTCCTGTTCGTCGCCGCTTCTCCATCTGGAACTGCCTCCGCACCGCCGCTCAGCCGCTCTCGGATCCACTCCTCACCATTCTGCCTGGCGACCGCCAACAGCTGTGACAACAGAGCCTCCATCAGGTAAGTGCTGACCACGATCTCCAGGTAAGTGCTGACAAAACCTTCTTGCTTCCGCTGCTCCTACTCTGCACTGACACTGTAAGCCTGGGAGGGATATTTATCTCCTCCCCTCTCTCTCCACCCCCACAGCGGAGCCTACCATTGCTCCCGCAAAGTAGGGGTCAAACTGCCCTTCACTCCAGCCGTCACCCGGGCTGTTCTTTCTTGCTAGAGAGCAGTAAAGAAAGAGGAAATACAAGTGGGAAAGACTGACTATATGTTGGACACTAAGTCCCTATTGGTTAGCGATTGTTACATTGTTTCTTTTCTGTACTAGGTTTTACTGCTGGAGGTTTTCAGTGAAGCAAAATAAAAGCCTCCTGTCTTGCAATAAAATACAGTGGTATATACACAAATAGAACTTTGTATTTTTGTAAATTCTTAACATTTTGTATATTTGGCATAATATATTGAGTAAAGTAGCAGACATTCTGATTACAAATGACCCTCTTCTTGTTATTCAGACTTTAGAGTCTTACTAGAGGCAAAATAAGTTTATCAATGATTGTGAGACGCTAGAGTGAAAGTTGTAACTACTGCGTTCTGCGTCTCACTGGATTAACCAAGCTTTAGGCCGGCGGTGACATGCAGAGACTATCACTTTTTTTGGATGACGTGAGTGTTACAGACGAGAACACCCCATATAATATTGGTGCTGGATTCATTTGGGCCATAGTGGGGGTAGTCCAAATTATTACTTGTTTTTCTGTCTTTATGTTTACTCTCCATGGGGTTGAATTATGAAGCTCACAATGGAGCTTGATACCCATGTTTCCGCACAAGCCTTTAGGCTCACTGGAAACAGTAGTTATGAAGCAGTGGTCTAAAGACCGCTGCTCCATAACTTGTCCGCTGCCTCTGAGGCTAGGGTCTTCAATCCGCCTGATCCTATACGATACTGCTAGCGGCTGATTGGCTCCAAATCTGCAGGGGGTGGCATTGCTACAGAGAATCATGTCCACTTGCCGTTATTAAATCTACCCCTCAGTCTTTATTGTAAACATTTACTTGTAGTAATCGGTTTAATAATATTGTCCATATGAAATGGTAAGTTTTTCTATTTCATATAGGAGGCAATGTTTCTCAATACCATATTAAATAGATTGTTATACAAGAATCTTACTTTGGTTTCAAGTAATTATTTATAAATATGGGAGTAATACAAGAGTCACTTGTTTTCTTGTTGTTATATTGCCCTTATTTTCTGATCATTGAGCCGGTAGTTATTTGTACTTTAATCCTTCCCTCTTGAGCTATTGGACTTAGTTGTATAATATTATCAGAGTACTCTGTTCTGAAGAAATACTAAAAAACAAAAAAGTGATTTACATACATTTAAACAACAGGAAGTTCTTATGCCACTATAAACCTTAACTTGTGCATTGTGTACAGACCATGGGCTCAATGTACAAAGCAATACATGATGCTTTTGAGCCCTTCTGGGAATTCTGCTTCTTACCCTGTCCATACCCTGACAGGTTAAGAACATGTTCATTTGGGGTAACTGATAGGCCCTGCTCATGTGTAATTGGTAATGTGAGAGCAGGGGGCAGTATTGCACAAGCAAGTGCAATGGTACATCTGGGCAGTGGGCATATATTGTAATCTTCCCATTTTCTGCAAAGGTTCCCAAGTTGAGGACCGTATCTGTCCATTATTTAATACATCAGGCCCTATATCTTCAGAAGGATATTATTAAACTAGAAAGGCTGAAAAGGAGGGTACTAAACTAGCACATGGTCTGTACCATGTATAGCTTAGAAGGGGAAATAGATGTAACACGCTAGGAGCCTTCTTGTATAAAAAGGTATTTAATAAAGCTGATAATGAAAGTATTTTTCACAAAGAGATTAACATCAGAACAAGGGGTCAAGTTGAAGGTTAGTATGTGCGGGAGTAACTTTTGGAAGTGCTTCTTCACAGAGGGGGTGGTTGATTCATGGAATAAAATTCCAATAGAGATAAACAGTAAGCCTATTTTCTATATACTGCCAGCTCAGATATACAACTATTAATCTATGATTTACTGCACTTGGCAGACACATTTGTAGCACACAGAATGTTATTTGTGAAGTGGGTTCCATTAGATGACCATAACAACAATCTCCAATACAGATGAAAGCCATAAGTAGTTTCTTTAATGACAAAAACAGCCTATCTCTTCTTACTTCGCTCCAGGCAAAGTAAAGAAGTTATTTTAGGAGATTACTGATATCTATTTACACGATCTGTAGGTTATTAAAAAAGAAAAACTGGATTCGAAAACTGATGAAACATTCTTGTTTTCTTCAGTGATAAAACCAACTAACTCTTATTTTATTTTTATACATAGGCTGACCTAGTTTTGCAGCTCTGAGACATTTGTGAATCACCCCATGGGTTTATGTCACAATTATACTGAATCCCAATTGCTGTTTGTCATTACAGGCAGTTCCATTTGCTTCATTATTTACGCTCTCGTTGGACTAGTGAATTGGCTCTCACTGTGTTCTGGCCCTGGAAGGTATTTACGATGTGGCTGGTTGCTAATCAAGCGCCTGTGCGCTGTTTTGCTATAGAGGAAAATTAATTTTCAAAACTTTAAAATTTTGTTATGTGGTCTTGTGCTATAATAAAGTTCCAGAGTATAAAAAAGTACAAATCATAATGCATAATAAAATAATACAAAATGCTGTTGAAATAAACATTGGCCTACATTTCCATAGCATACGGGTTTTTGTGTTTTTCAAGTTCGAACCCATATCATGACACAATTATTAGTCATTTTTTATGCATTTGGTCCTTGAGAACACCCCTTATAGAATGATTAGAGTCACTTCAGTGCAGATATCTGAACCTGCCTGAAATCTCATCTAAGCCTTTTTTGGGGGCTTTTTTTTTTTTCTTCTAAAGTAGAAAACAAAAAAACATGTACAAAAAAATCGAAACAGGGGAGAGCTAGTTCATGTCAGCCATATAGATAGCATTGTGATCACACCCATGGCTTGTGGCAGACACTGCACTAATTGGCTAAAATGTATGCTGTCAGCATTTATCAATGTAAGCGGTCATGATACGCTACATTGTATCATGTCCACTCGCACTTTCATAAATATGCCCCCTAATCTCTGGTTAATTTTCAGAGCGCTAATTTCTATTGCAAGGTCATGGTAGCAATAACCAGCCACTTGTAATGGATGGTAAATTACTGCGCTCCTGCAAATGCTTTGAAGTAAAAGTATATATGTCTGCCTTATCCCAACCAATAATGTCCTAGATTACAAGTGATACTCAAAAACATTAGCCCTATTGAGTTATAACACCGCTCAAGTTAAGTAAATAGTTTTCCTTTTCTCAATCTCATATTACAAATTGAAAGAATAAAGTTGAAAGTGTTCATGCAAGCGAAAGGTTCAGGCACGCTATCATTTGGAGGTCTGCTAGCGCAGCCTCACTATGGCCTCTAGTTATTAAGCCGTCTACTTACCTGCCTTCGCCGGCCCAATACGCCAGCCTAAGCTCGCCTACCATCGCCGCCGCGGACCTGAAAAATTTCGCCTAATTTATAAAAAAATCTGTCAAAAAGCCGCGCACCAAGTACGGGGCGATGAGCAGCGGACTGTGAGAGTTATCACTCATCCAATCTTGCTGCTCTTCGGCTTTTTGACAGCTTTATTGACAAGCTGTCACTAAGCACCCACACTAACTATACTGTTCTACCCCCTATACCGGCGCCCCCAGAGCCCCCCGCAACTAAATAAAGTTATTAACCCCTAAACCGCCGCTCCTAGATCATGCTGCAACTCTTATAAATGTATTAACCCCTAAACCGCCGCTCCCGGACACCGCCGCCACCTACATTATACCTAGTAACCCCTATCCTGCCCCCCCTATACCGTCGCCACCTATAATAAATTTATAACAAAAAAACTCAGCACACCTGAAATGCAAAAAATACAACAAGATTTTATTATAGAGTATCTAAATACAATTCTAAAACCTGAATCCAACCCTTTCAACCCATCCACTCATGCAAAGCACATTCATTCATAAAACAAACTGATTCGACTCAGGCGTCCCTGGAAGAATCAAAAGAAGGCTCTCACAAAGACACTGCTCTTGTATATTCAAGAGTATATCCTAGAAAGTTCATTTGAAGATGGACAGTCCCGTAAACATACTGAATTTTCAAACTTGTATCCAAATGATTATTCTTTGATGTAAGCTAATAGACAAAGTTGCTGTGAAAATTTCTTTTTACAATTAGAAACATATCCTCTTAAGCATGAGGTTTAATAAGCATTTCCACAGGCTGTGATAATTATGTTTCTTTTAGCAAGTGTAAGCACATATATATGTTAGTGCATATTGCAAAAAAAAAATGTCAAAAAGCCGTTAGTTCGTCCAGCATAAGTGTAAAAGTCAATCTGAATTCACTCTCAACCTACTCCAAGGCTCTTTCAATGTTCCCCTTTATCGAACCACTCATGCGGTAGGGTTATATTCAGCCTGAGTATCGGTGTGTGGCAATTCTAACAGTTGATGTCACAACCTATGCGTAACATATGCAGCGTCTCCCAGCACTATTGTGTTAGTATATTAGAGCATCTCTAATGCAGTGGAAGCTGTAAGTTAAGACAGCATATGTATCACCAATCATCTGTGTGAGCTGGTATTACGTCTGGATTAGTATGGAAACTGGCCAGTTAAAACATGCATGTTAATTAACTTTTATGATACTTGCAGTTCCATGTCCTCTCGAACAGATAGGAGTGCCCCCGACTTTAATCCACTCGTGCGGACGGGAAAACAAACACCACCTGTTATGATTTCATCTCATTGTGGAACAACGGCTCTGTTGGTAATTCTTTGTCTTTAGCATCAAAAGGCCTTGTATCGGGAAGCAGTTCAGTGAGCAGCCTTTACACTCCGACGCGCGTTTCGGGACTCCGCCCTTTTTCAAGGAGTATACGTCATCATGTAAACGGCCTCTTTTAGAAGGGCCAAAATGTGATTCTATTGGTGCATTCACGCACACCTTTCAAATACGTCATCCATTCAAACCGCAATGTGAAACATAAACAGTGTATCTAAATCTGTATTTAAACCAACTAAATGTAACATTCTTACTTCGTGAAACTAGTATTTCTTAATGCAGCAACGATGCAAGAACATATCATAATCGCAACATGTTAATTTAAATCTATACATATGCAGGATAATTCTTAGTGTGCCTGTTTTTTATTACTTAGATATATTAACGCTATCATGTAATTAACAGGCCTCTCTGTAAGGGATCAAATTCTCATAAAGCTAAAGGGGTATTTCATTAATTTCAATCTGTAAATGCTGCAATAGCCCGATACAGAGCCATATAACATATTTATTAAATACAGACTGAAGTTGTATTGAAAAAAAGGGGGGCAAAATAAATCTCTACAAGGTAATAAATCTCTCTGGGCATTTTGGATATTTTTTGTATTCATACATCCTAATGGGCATTTTACCCACCTTAGTTGAATCATAATCATACAAAATGACCCCAGGAGATATCTCTATTGAGTCCCCTAGGGGTCAATGTGTCCAATTTTCTTATCCATTGGGCTTCTTTCTTAAATAGTGCTTTTTGTCTATCCCCTCCTCTCAGAGGCGTAACTAGAAACCACAGGGCCCAGGTGCAAGAATCTAAGAAGGGCCCCCCCACCCCCCTACCCCACCCAAAAAAAATGTGAATTTGATACATATTTTTTTTAAAATATTTAACCCAGAAAAAAAAAATGTGAATCAGATTACATGTCTGCAAAATGAGGTACCCTGTGCCCACAGTCTGTGAGATGGTCTGACCCCCTATTACTGTACATATTGACACTGTTTAACCCACCAGTACTGTATATAGTGAGTTAGTGACACAGTCTGTAATCTGCCGGTGAGGTGGCTGGCCTGACCCTACCCGCCCCAATACTTTATAAAGTGACCAGAGAAGTCTGTGACATGGTCCAGCCCCCCCGTACTGTATATAGTGATACTGTATAGTGACACTGTTTACCCCTGACCCCCCCCATGCTGTAGTAACAAGGTCTGTAATTTGCTGGTTCCACAAAACATATACACACACACATACATGCATAAATACACACACAGTCACATACATACATACATACACACACACACGCATAAATACACACACAGTCACATACATACATACACACACATGCATAAATACACACACATGCATAAATACACACGCAGTCACATACATACACACACAAACACCAATGGGTAAAACAGAAAGACTAACACCTGTTATGCACATGTAGCTAATCAAGCTGTCAGATGTACACACGCAGTAATACACAATCTCTCAATTTGGTCACACTGATGTCTGCTGATAGTCTCTCACACACTACACAGACATGCTGACAGTAACTCGTACATACACACAATCACATGTTACACAGACATTTAGACTTACACAGACTGCCTCACATACAGATAGTGCCACATACACAGTTACACACACTGTCACACAGACATTTAGTCAGACTTACAGGCTGCCTCACATACAGATAGTGCCACATACACAGTTACACACACTGTCACACAGACATTTAGTCAGACTTACAGGCTGCCTCACATACAGATAGTGCCACATACACAGTTACACACACTGTCACACAGACATTTAGTCAGACATACACAGACTGCCTCACATACAGATAGTGCCACATACACAGCTACACAGACATTTAGTCAGACATACAGATAGTGCCACATACAGTTATACAGACATTTAGTCAGACATACAGACTGCCTCACATACAGATAGTGCCACATACACAGTTACACACACTGTCACACAGACATTTAGTCAGACATACACAGACTGCCTCACATACAGATAGTGCCACATACACAGTTACACACACTGTCACACAGACATTTAGTCAGACATACACAGACTGCCTCACATACAGATAGTGCCACATACACAGTTACACACACTGAAACACAGACATTTAGTCAGACATACACAGACTGCCTCACATACAGATAGTGCCACATACACAGTTACACACACTGTCACACAGACATTTAGTCAGACATACACAGACTGCCTCACATACAGATAGTGCCACATACACAGTTACACACACTGTCACACAGACATTTAGTCAGACATACAGACTGCCTCACATACAGATAGTGCCACATACACAGTTACACACACTGTCACACAGACATTTAGTCAGACATACACAGACTGCCTCACATACAGATAGTGCCACATACACAGTTACACTCACTGTCACACAGACATTTAGTCAGACATACACAGACTGCCTCACATACAGATAGTACCACATACACAGTTACACACACTGTCACACAGACATTTAGTCAGACATACAGACTGCCTCACATACAGATAGTGCCACATACACAGTTACACACACTGTCACACGGACATTTAGTCAGACATACACAGACTGCCTCACATACAGATAGTGCCACATACACAGTTACACACACTGTCACACAGACATTTAGTCAGACATACACAGACTGCCTCACATACAGATAGTGTGTGTAACTGTGTATGTGGCACTATCTGTATGTGAGGCAGTCTGTGTATGTCTGACTAAATGTCTGTGTGACAGTGTGTGTAACTGTGTATGTGGCACTGTCACACAGACATTTAGTCAGACATACACAGACTGCCTCACATACAGATAGTGCCACATACACAGTTACACACACTGTCACACAGACATTTAGTCAGACATACACAGACTGCCTCACATACAGATAGTGTGTGTAACTGTGTATGTGGCACTATCTGTATGTGAGGCAGTCTGTGTATGTCTGACTAAATGTCTGTGTGACAGTGTGTGTAACTGTGTATGTGGCACTGTCACACAGACATTTAGTCAGACATACACAGACTGCCTCACATACAGATAGTGCCACATACACAGTTACACACACTGTCACACATACAGTTAGAAACACACACCAGCAATTTTAATTTACACCACTCTTCACTAAACTAACACTGCAGTGGAATGAAGCCCATGAAAAAAAAGGTGGGCATAGAAAGATGTCAGATACAGTAGAGATTGGACGTAAACTGCACAAGTACATCTAGAATATAAATACATCAATTCAGAACAGCAGAACTAGGGACCTGTATTATTCCCTGAAATAAAAAAAAATTGAAAAAAAAAATATACATGTTTAGTGAAATGAAAATAAGCAAGACATCCCTCAAATAGTAATTAATGTTGAAAAGCTTTTTTTTTTCAGTAAGTTTCCCCTTAACAGCAAATAAACAAAGCATACTTAGTGCACTAGCATCTTACTCCTCTTAACTTTGTTTATTGATTTATGTGGACTGAACTGTGCAGTGTTTATCTCAAATAAACTGTCAGGGGCAGAGAGAGGGGGGAGGGAAGGGACTTCACTTAAGTAGGTGCAGACCATGTAGTTGTATCTGAGAAGCTGCAAGTATTAAATATTCCAGCAGTGCTAGGATGAAAACTGTTGGTGGGATCACATACACCCAGCAATTGTCCCTCAGCCTCATCATGGTAATATCAAGTTGTGTTTTAAGAGAGACAGCCATAAAACCAGCAGCCTAAAAACACTGCAAGTTGCAAATAAAGGGTTACAAACCTTTCTTCGTTGTCTTCTCTATGCTATCAGGCATGATCAGCCCAACCCCCACTGCTGTCTTAATGGCTCCGTTTGACAGGGGCGTTTGAGAGGAGAATCTACAGCTACCACAGCTAAGCTAAGGAGAAAAATTACTTTCAGCACGGGCCACAACAGAACATGCAGCTGACCTGTACTCTGGGTTACTGGCTGCATTCTGACATCTCCACTGCTACTGTACTTGGGTTAAACTTATATCCTTCTCAAATATCTCTGTTATACGTCTCCTGGTTTTGTTGCTATGAAACTTTTGCCATTGCTTTTTTAGTATATCCCGATTGTCACTAATTCATGAAAGCAATACACAATTTGAGATCCATACTCATATACTTCTATGCAAGACACTGTATTTCTAACACTTGTTCAAATATTTTGAGATTTCTAATAGTAATTAATTTAATAGGATTGTAAGTTTCAAAATAATTATACTTTATACTGAGTGAAATAAAAGTACAAACCCGTGTGTTTACAGCATTGTGCACGATTTTGACAGTATTTTTTAAGTAATGCCGTGCAGTTTTTTTTAACACCTGCTGTATACTAGTTTATAGTCTGACTCCCTCTGGTGATTTCCACCTTTATTCCATAGATTGTGTTGTGTCATGAGCTCAGTCACAGCAGGAAACGTGTGTTATGTGCTGTACCTTCCACGCTGTTCCAATAGTCAAATTCAGTCAGCTCATTCTCCTGCCTCGCAGAGTCGCAGCCTCCTTCTTTCCCGCTCAGTCAGCAGCCAGCAAATGTTTCAGAGCGTTGCCATGGTAACCTGCGGCAACGCTCTGATTTAAAACTGTTCAAATTATGCAGGCACGCAGCCACTGAAAAAAATACTGAAACAAAAATGTTTGTTGTAAAAAAAAAAGTAAAAAGTTTGAAAAAAAGTTTTGTTGTGCTGAGGGCCCCCCTCCAGGGTTGGACCTGCTGGGCCCGGTCGCAACTGCGATCTCTGCACCACTGATAGTTCCGCCCCTGCCTCCTCTCCTAAAAGGAGGGACATCATCTACTATTTGGAACCGTAATTGGCTTTTGTTATGGGATGCCATTGTAAAATGATAGGCTACTGGTGCATCCCAATCTGAATTGCCTATGGCTGCTTTATGCTGTCTGATCCTATCTCGGACGCATTGTGTGGTCTCTCCCACATAGGCAAGCCCACATGGGCATTTAATGACATATATCACGTGACTTGAGTTGCATGTATATGTACTTTTAATTCCTATCTTACGTCCAGTATGAGGATGTGTCACATTGTCACTTTTTATCATGGAATTGCATTGTGCACAATTGTATGAATACAAAAAATATCCAAAATGCCCAGAGAGATTTATTACCTTGTAGAGATTTATTTTGCCCCCCTTTTTTTCAATACAACTTCAGTCTGTATTTAATAAATATGTTATATGGCTCTGTATAGGGCTATTGCAGCATTTACAGATTGAAATTAATGAAATACCCCTTTAGCTTTATGAGAATTTGATCCCTTACAGAGAGGCCTGTTAATTACATGATAGCGTTAATATATCTAAGTAATAAAAAACAGGCACACTAAGAATTATCCTGCATATGTATAGATTTAAATTAACATGTTGCGATTATGATATGTTCTTGCATCGTTGCTGCATTAAGAAATACTAGTTTCACGAAGTAAGAATGTTACACTTAGTTGGTTTAAATACAGATTTAGATACACTGTTTATGTTTCACATTGCGGTTTGAATGGGTGACGTATTTGAAAGGTGTGCGTGAATGCACCAATAGAATCACATTTTGGCCCTTCTAAAAGAGGCCGTTTACATGATGACGTATACTCCTTGAAAAAGGGCGGAGTCCCGAAACGCGCGTCGGAGTGTAAAGGCTGCTCACTGAACTGCTTCCCGATACAAGGCCTTTTGATGCTAAAGACAAAGAATTACCAACAGAGCCGTTGTTCCACAATGAGATGAAATCATAACAGGTGGTGTTTGTTTTCCCGTCCGCACGAGTGGATTAAAGTCGGGGGCACTCCTATCTGTTCGAGAGGACATGGAACTGCAAGTATCATAAAAGTTAATTAACATGCATGTTTTAACTGGCCAGTTTCCATACTAATCCAGACGTAATACCAGCTCACACAGATGATTGGTGATACATATGCTGTCTTAACTTACAGCTTCCACTGCATTAGAGACGCTCTAATATACTAACACAATAGTGCTGGGAGACGCTGCATATGTTACGCATAGGTTGTGACATCAACTGTTAGAATTGCCACACACCGATACTCAGGCTGAATATAACCCTACCGCATGAGTGGTTCGATAAAGGGGAACTTTGAAAGAGCCTTGGAGTAGGTTGAGAGTGAATACAGATTGACTTTTACACTTATGCTGGACGAACTAACGGCTTTTTGACATTTTTTTTTTGCAATATGCACTAACATATAGATGTGCTTACACTTGCTAAAAGAAACATAATTATCACAGCCTGTGGAAATGCTTATTAAACCTCATGCTTAAGAGGATATGTTTCTAATTGTAAAAAGAAATTTTCACAGCAACTTTGTCTATTAGCTTACATCAAAGAATAATCATTTGGATACAAGTTTGAAAGTTCAGTATGTTTACGGGACTGTCCATCTTCAAATGAACTTTCTAGGATATACTCTTGAATATACAAGAGCAGTGTCTTTGTGAGAGCCTTCTTTTGATTCTTCCAGGGACGCCTGAGTCGAATCAGTTTGTTTTATGAATGAATGTGCTTTGCATGAGTGGATGGGTTGAAAGGGTTGGATTCAGGTTTTAGAATTGTATTTAGATACTCTATAATAAAATCTTGTTGTATTTTTTGCATTTCAGGTGTGTTGAGTTTTTTTGTTATAATTATTGTATGGTAGAATTGGAGGTTTTACTAGACTCTTGCACCCTACATATTAACAGGATTTTTCATTTTCATTTCATTTGATTTGTTAATTATAGACAGAACTTTTCAGTGGTGCTGTGACTAATATAATATTTTTCTATAATAAATTTATTAACCCCTATCCTGCGGATCTCGGACCTCGCAGCAACTAAATAAATAGTTTAACCCCTAAACCGCCGCTCCCGGACCCCGCCGCAACCTATATTAAACTTATTAACCCCTAATCTGCCCCCCCTACACCGCCGCAACCTATAATGCATTTATTAACCCCTATCCTGCCCCCCCTACACCGCCGCCACTGTAATAAAATGATTAACCCCTAAACCTAAGTCTAACACTAACCCTAACACCCCCCTAACTTAAATATTAATTAAATAAATCTAAATAATATTTCTCTTATTAACTAAGTTAATCCTATTTAAAACTAAATACTTACCTTTAAAATAAACCCAAATATAGCTACAATATCAATAATAATTATATTGTAGCTATCTTAGGATTTATTTTTATTTTACAGGCAAATTTCAATTTATTTTAAATAGGTACAATAGCTATTAAATAGTTAATAACTATTTAATAGCTACCTAGCTAAAATAAAGAGAAATTTACATGTAAAATAAAAACTAACCTAAGTTACAATTACACCTAACACTACACTATACTTTAATAAATGAATCCTATTTAAAACTAAATACTTACCTGTAAAATAAACCCTAAGATAGCTACAATGTAATTAATAATTACATTGGAGCTATTGTAGGATTTATATTTATTTTACAGGTAACTTTGTATTTATTTTAGCTAGTTAGAATAGTTATTAAATAGTTATTAACTATTTAATAACTACCTAGCTAAAAGAAATAAAAAATTACCTGTAAAATAAATCCTAACCTAAGTTACAATTAAACCTAACACTACACTATCATTAAATTAGTTAAATAAATAAGCTACAAATAACTACAATTAAATACAATTAAATAAACTAACTAAAGTACAAAAAATAAAAAAAGCTAAGTTACAAAAAAATAAAAAAATAAGTTACAAACATTTAAAAAATATTACAACAATTTTAAGATACTTACACCTAATCTAAGCCCCCTAATAAAATAACAAAGCCCCCCAAAATAAAAAAATTCCCTACCCTATTCTACATTAATTAGTTACCAGCTCTATTACCTTACCAGCCCTTAAAAGGGCCTTTTGCGGGGCATGCCCCAAAGAAAACAGCTCTTTTGCCTGTAAAATAAAAATACAACCCCCCCAAAATTAAAACCCACCACCCACATACCCCTAATCTAACCCAAACCCCCTTAAATAAACCTAACACTACCCCCCTGAATCTCATCCTACCTTGAGCCGTCTTCAGCCAGCCGACCACCGATGGAACCGAAGAGGAGTGGCAGAAGTCATCATCCAAGGGGCGCTGAAGAAGTCTTCCATCCAATTGAAGTCAACATCCAGGCGGCACTGAAGAGGTCTTCCATCTGATTGAAGTCTTCATCCAAGCGACGTCTTCAATCTTCATCCATCCGGAGCGGAGCGGAGCCATCCTCTTCTTCCCGACGACTAACGACGAATGAAGGTTCCTTTAAGGGACATCATCCAAGATGGCGTCCCTTCAATTCCGATTGGCTTATAGGATTCTATCAGCCAATCGGAATTAAGGTAGGAAAAATCTGATTGGCTGATTGAATCAGCCAATCAGATTGAAGTTCAATCCGATTGGCTGATCCAATCAGCCAATCAGATTGAGCTCACATTCTATTGGCTGATCAGAACAGCCAATAGAATTCAAGCTCAATCTGATTGGCTGATTGGATCAGCCAATCGGATTGAACTTCAATCTGATTGGCTGATTCAATCAGCCAATCAGATTTTTCCTACCTTAATTCCGATTGGCTGATAGAATCCTATCAGCCAATCGGAATTGAAGGCATGCCATCTTGGATGACGTCACTTAAAGGTACCAAAATTCGTCGTTAGTCATCGGGAAGAAGAGGATGGCTCCGCATCGGCTCGTCTGAAGATGGCTCTGCTCCGGATGGATGAAGATTGAAGACGCCGCTTGGATGAAGACTTCAATCGGATGGAAGACTTCTTCAGCGCCCCTTGGATGATGACTTCTGCTGCTCCGGATCTCCTCTTCGGTTCCATCAGTGGTTGGCTGGCTGAAGACGGCTCAAGGTAGGATGATCTTCAGGGGGGTAGTGTTAGGTTTATTTAAGGGGGGTTTGGTTTAGATTAGGGGTATGTGGGTGGTGGGTTTTAATGTTGGGGGGGTTGTATTTTTTTTTACAGACAAAAGAGCTGTTTTCTTTGGGGCATGCCCCGCAAAAGGCCCTTTTAAGGGCTGGTAAGGTAATAGAGCTGGTAACTATTTAATATAGAATAGGGTAGGGATTTTTTTTATTTTGGGGGCTTTGTTATTTTATTAGGGGGCTTAGATTAGGTGTAAGTAGCTTAAACTTGTTGTAATATTTTTTAAATGTTTGTAACTTATTTTTTGTAACTTAGCTTTTTTTATGTTTTGTACTTTAGTTAGTTTATTTAATTGAATTTAATTGTAGATAATTGTAGCTAATTCATTTAACTAATTTAATGATAGTGTAGTGTTAGGTTTAATTGTAACTTAGGTTAGGATTTATTTTACAGGTAATTTTGTATTTCTTTTAGCTAGGTAGTTATTAAATAGTTAATAACTATTTAATAACTATTCTAACTAGCTAAAATAAATACAAAGTTACCTGTAAAATAAATATAAATCCTAAGATAGCTACAATATAATTATTAATTACATTGTAGCTATCTTAGGGTTTATTTTACAAGTAAGTATTTAGTTTTAAATAGGATTCATTTATTAAAGTATAGTGTAGTGTTAGGTGTAATTGTAACTTAGGTTAGTTTTTATTTTACAGGTAATTTTCTCTTTATTTTAACTAGGTAGCTATTAAATAGTTAATAACTATTTAATAGCTATTGTACCTAGTTAAAATAAATTTAAATTTGCCTGTAAAATAAAAATAAATCCTAAGATAGCTACAATATAATTATTAGTTATATTGTAGCTATATTAGGGTTTATTTTAAAGGTAAGTATTTCGTTTTAAATAGGATAAATTGAGTTAATAAGAGTTAAATTTATTTAGATGTATTTAATTAATATTTAAGTTAGGGGGGTGTTAGGGTTAGTGTTAGACTTAGGTTTAGGGGTTAATAAATTTATTATAGTTGTCGCGGAGTATGGGGGGGCAGGATAGGGGTTAATACATTTATTATAGGTGGCGACGGTGTAGGGGGGCAGATTAGGGGTTAATAAGTTTAATATAGGTTGCGGCGGGGTCCGGGAGTGGCGGTTTAGGGGTTAAACTATTTATTTAGTTGCGGCGGGGTCTGGGATCGGTAGGATAGGGGTTAATAACTTTATTATAGGTGGCGACGGTGTAGGGGGGGCAGGATAGGGGTTAATAGGTATTATGTAGGTGGCGGCGGGGTCCGGGAGCGGCGGTTTAGGGGTTAAACTATTTATTTAGTTGTTGCGGGGTCCGGGATCGGCAGGATAGGGGTTAATAACTTTATTATAGGTGATGACGGTGTAGGGGGGGCAGGATAGGTATTAATAACTTTATTATAGGTGGCGACGGTGTAGGGGGGGCAGGATAGGGGTTAATAGGTCTTATGTAGGTGGCGGCGGGGTCCGGGAGCGGCGGTTTAGGGGTTAACATATATATTATAGTGGTGGCGGGGTCCGGGAGCGGCGGTTTAGGGGGTAATACATTTATTTAGTTGCGGTGGTGTAGGGCGGGACAGATTAGGGGTGTTCAGACTCGGGGTACATGTTGGGGTGTTAGGTGCAGACATCTCCCATAGGAATCAATGGGATGTCTGCCAGCAGCGAACATGAACTTTTGCTATGGTCAGACTCCCATTGATTCCTATGGGATCCTCCGCCTCCAGGGCGGCGGTTTGAAAACCAGGTACGCTGGGCCGGAAAAGTGCCGAGCGTACCTTCTAGTTTTTTGATAACTAGCAAAAGTAGTCAGATTGTGCCGCACTTGTGTGCGGAACATCTGGAGTCACGTAAGAATCGATCTGTGTCGGACTGAGTCCGGCGGATCGAAGCTTATGTCACTAAATTCTACTTTTGCCGGTATCTAGGGCTTGATAACTAAGGCGAATCAACCTCGCCACAAATACGCTGCCGAATTCCAGCGTATTTGAAGTTGACGGCTTGATAACTAGGGGCCTATATCTTTTCCCCATAGAATTTTATCGGGCACCCGGGGAGGGCGGAGCTAGCCAGCCTAGGAGATGGCTGCTTTTCTGTAGAGCTCCTGAGCCCATTCTGTGTGAGGACGATTTTGGCATATGCCAGTTAACTCTCTGAAGCCAAAAAAGTTTAGAGATGTAGAGGAAATCAGTCCTGCTACATTTGAAGCCCTATTCTGAATTTTGAAAGCGGCACCCTCTATACCGGACGGTCAGCGCGCTTCTACAGACTTCCTCTAACCACATGGCCCACGGAGTTGCGAGAGTGTGGCTCTAAAATAAGAGACAAATTCCTCAGGGAGCCTATATAAGAACCGGATCCCTACAACCCGCACAACTATCTAGATGGCCGCATAGAAACCATCAAACAGCACCGGAGGGGGAAGCGAGCGCCGCAATAGGCCGCAGCCTGAGCTAGAGTTCCTCACGTAACGATCGTGTGGTGAAGAAGCCAGGACTTACCGCCTGAGGAGGAGATCTTTGATCCGATGAGAGGTTAGTCTGTTTAGATTGCGACCACATGTACCTCCAACCCGTAAGCAGTCTTTTTAACCGCAGCTAGAAGATATATAAGCACTGGTATGGTGCGCCTCCATTTGCAAGAGTCAGCAACACAGTGCTGACGGCGCGATCTGAGAACTGTTAGCACTATTATTAAGACCCAGGGGATCAAACCGGCCACGACATACCCCATAAATGGAATAATACCATTAGAAAGATAATTTTAAAAAATGGAATATACAAGCTATACTTAAAATGGCCAAATGTCTCACTTATACAAGCATAAATAATGCTAGCTAGGCCCATCACTGTGTTTGGATGTGCTGTGTTATAAATAAGGTTAATCATCTATAATCTCTCCTAATAAGCAACAGCACTTTCATCACATAAATGCATTGCTTGTCAGCCTTATAGTGCAGCCGGTTTTGTCCATGCTGATTTCAGCCTCAAAGCAAATGAAAAATTGTTTATAGCACTTGAAGGACTTACATACTGGTACATGAAAGATTTCAAAATCCTCTAAATCTACTCTGGCAGCAACCACGATTATTGAACAGGGAGGTTGGTGAGACAAACAAATTTAAAAACATAAGGGCATGCTCATCAAGCAACACAGCCACATAAAGTCTTTACTTAACAATTAATCTCTAATCGCCTCTCATAAGACCCCAGACCCATTGAAATCCTCACCCCACACTGGGGTACCTGAAGCAGAGATACAGAGTTCCTATGAGTGCCAAGATGTCATCCAAGAAGATTAATAAAGCTGGAAAACAACACAAGAAACTAAAAGATCCACCACCTTCAGTAAATAATTTTTTCAAATCCTTGGAGCCCAGAACCCCTGGCAAAACAGCAGCAGATCAAATGGAGGATGCATCATACCGAAGCACTTCAGATTCTGAGGTGGAACAAACCACAGAGACTATAACTATCCCTACTGCACTGTTTGAAACAATTCCATCAAAAAAAGACTTTTCCTCACTGATCTCTCAGGTCAAGCAGTGCATAAGAGAGGAAATAGCAGACATCAAAAAGGAGATTGCGGACATGGGTCACAGAGTTGAAACTCTTGAAAACAACCAGGATTCACACACATCTGCTATATCCGACCTACACACCCTTATTCAAAAACAAAACTCCACCATCTCTGAGCTAGAAGATAAGGTGGATGACACCGAAAACAGGAACAGGAGGCATAACATTCACCTCAGAGGAATACCAGAGACCATCCTACCTTCAGAATTAGAGCAATACCTCCAGGATTTCTTTAGTGCCCTAAGAAAAGAGGACTCTCCAACCAAAATTGAAATTGACAGAGCACACAGGGCTCTCCGTCCTAAACCCCCAGAAGGGCAACCTCCTAGGGACGTGATAACTCGTATTACCAGTTTCCAGGTAAAAGAGGAACTAATGAAATTGGCGAGAGAGCAACAACCTATTAAATACGAAAATGCTGACATTCAAATGTTCACTGATCTATCACAGAGGACTCTGCTGAAAAGAAAGGAACTTAAGCCCTTAACAACTCTCCTTCGAAGTAAGAACATTCCATATAGATGGGGGTTCCCCTTCCATCTGCTCATCATCTGGAGAGGCAGACGCCTTATATGCTCATCGCCTAAAGATATCATATCTATCTGCAAGGACATGGACTTACAACCCCCTAGGTGGGAGGAGGAGCAGTCCAACACAAATGTTGGGTCAGGTCCTCTCAGCACCCTAGCACTGCCCCAGAGGAAGGAATGGATGACTTCTCAAAATAAGAAAGCTAGAAAACAACCACAGACCCCCCATACTGGGGCGACAGGAAAAGGATGAGAGGCCCCGAGCCATTTTGGAACTTATCGAGCCTATTACTGCTTCAAATTCATTTTGTAGTTATTCGACACATGAGGATGCCTTGTTAAGGTATTGGTACTTGTACCAATCTATTAACTTTAATAATTTTAATTTCAAAAAAAAAAAAAAAAAAAAAAAAAAAAAAAAGAGGAGGAGAGAGAACCTCCAATGCAGACTGCTATACATATTATTTAGTCATTATGAGATAAAATATTGTTTGATTCAGAAGTTTTGGTATTTAATTAATTACTTCTTACTAGTTCTCACACAGTTGGGAATAGATTTTCCCTATATATTGTAAAATGTTTGATATATATTGTTTGAAAAACCTGTTTTACATCCTTTTTTTCTTCCTTCTTAGCATATTTTCACTTTTTCTTTCTTACTCTGGCAACGTCACTCCACACAAAGAACTGAGTTACATGCGGGAGCCATATGCTTGTTACATAATCTGGATGACACCCTTAAATGAGTAAGTACAACTCTCAAAATATCACAATTTTCACACAAAATACAAAAGGTCTGAATTGTCCTCATAAAAGGAGACTAGCCATATCAGACCTCCGAAAGAGAGGAGGCCTTATTTTAATGCTGCAAGAAACTCATTTTAAATCTAATACAGTCCCAAAATTCTTTTCCACATACTATCCACAACATTACCATTGCACTAATCCCCACAAAAAGATCAATGGAGTCAGCATTCTGATCCATAAGTCACTACCATTCACTAAAACCCATTTAACCTCAGACAAAGAAGGGAGATTTCTCTGTTTAAGGGGCATACTCTACGGCAAGCCAGTCACCCTGGTAAACCTGTATGCACCTAACAAACATCAGGATGTTTTTATATCATCAGTCTCTAACTCAATAATAAAAGAAGCTCAGGGATCTTTGATAATAGCCGGAGACTTAAACATTACCTTAAACCCCTCCATTGACTGCACTAACCCGGACACTAGAACCAGAACACCTCACCTAAATAGTATATGGCAAAATCTTAAGCTGATGGGGGTACATGATGTATGGAGATTTCTCAACCCAGAAAAGCTAGATTTCACCTTCTTCTCAAACCCCAAGAGAAATTACTCTAGACTAGACTACATCCTATTAGACCACCTCGCCCTCTCACATGTCCAACAATCAAATATAAAACATACCACATGGTCAGACCACTCCTTGGTAACATGCACGATTCACTGGCCGTCTGCCCCACTTAAGCCTTACCAGTGGAGACTGGATGAATCCCTGCTCCTCGATAAAAAACGGACAAAGATCCTTGCTAGACACATAGACTCATATTTCTGCACGAACAAGACCCCAGATGTAAACACCCCCACTATTTGGGAAGCACATAAAAGCACAATTAGGGGAGAATTTATCAAGTTAAAAGCACAAATTACAAAACAAAATAGGGAGGAAACTGAAGCACTAGCCAAAGACATTGCAGAACTAGACTTTTTACATAAATCCCATCCAGAAGACTCCATACTCCGGGCCCAACTCGATGAGAAAAGGAGCAGATTGTGTAAGATTTAGCAAAAGCACTAAGACAACAACAACAGAAAACATATGTACATTCAATTAACTCTTCTAAAGGGGGTAGTTTGGAAGATTCAAAAAGCATAGCCGTAGAATTTAAAGAATTCTACCACAAATTGTACAATCTCTTCCCGAATATAAAATCCAGCCTTCATAGGCAGACATGCCAGCAATATTTAAAAGACTCCCCAGTTCCACAGTTAACTTTAGATCAGTACAACTCCTTAGAACAGCCAATTCAAACCTCAGAGGTAATGAAGGCAATAAAGCAACTAAAACAGAATAAAGCTCCAGGGCCAGATGGCTTCTCAGGCCTCTACTATAAAACATTTGCTAAGCAGCTAGCCCCTCACCTAACAGAACTTTTTAACTCCATCTCAGACAGCCTTCCCTTCCCAGAATCTATGTTACAAGCTCATATCACAGTATTAGCAAAACCAGGCAAACTACCCAACTCCCCAGCAAATTTCAGACCGATATCCCTCCTAAACGTGGACTTAAAATTATATGCAAAAATACTAGCAACCCGTTTGAATTATATCTTACCCTCAATCATACATCAGGACCAAGTAGGCTTTGTTCCCAATAGGGAAGCAAAGGACAATACGACCAAAATACTCAACCTATTAGACCATGTCACGACTAACAAGATCCCGACGATATTTCTTTCTACTGACGCTGAAAAAGCATTCGACAGACTAGACTGGACATACCTACATGAGACGCTAAGACACTTCAACTTCCCCGACTCTTTTATCAAAAAAATCCTGACACTATATTCAAATCCCACTGCCCAAATCAGGGTTAACGGTATCCTATCAGATAGTTTTGAAATAAGGAATGGGTCTAGACAGGGATGCCCTCTTTCTCCTCTCCTGTTCATTTTATCCTTAGAACCTTTGGCAGTCAGAATTAGATTAAATAGACACATCCAAGGAATATCTCTTGACAAACAAACCCACAAACTGGCGATCTTCGCTGATGATTTACTACTAATACTCACTAATCCCAAAACTTCTCTTAAAAACGCACTTACCGAACTATCACACTTCAGTGCAGTTTCTAACTTTTCAATTAACCTTACCAAATCAGAATATTTACCCTTAAATTTATCACAACAAATGTTAGAGGATATTAAACAGACCAATGATATCAAAATACAAACTAAATTTCTTAAATATCTGGGGATATGTATCACTCCTGACAAATCAGAGCTCCGCAAACTTAACTATGGGTCTTTAATTTCGGAGTTTCAAAGACTGGTCTCAACATGGCTTCCCAAGTCTATATCTTGGTTAGGAAGAATACAAGCTGCCAAAATGGTACTTTTACCTAAGGTACTATACATTCTTCAGACAGTCCCAATCCCAGGCATTCTAAGAGAGCTAGATACTTTGCAGAGAATCATAAACGACTATATCTGGCATAGACGCCCACCCCGTATTAATAAAAACACAATATATAAATTGCCCAAAGATGGAGGTCTGGGAGTACCACACCTCCGCTCATATAAGCTAGCAATATCATTACAAAGAATAGCAGACTGGTGTAGAGCTGACGGATCAAATTCCAAATGCTGGATTCAAATAGAGTCAGCCATGGCTACTACCACAAACCTATGTGGAGCATGCTGGAACCCCTCCTCATATAATAAACAGACTATTTCGGCCTCTTTTATTTCTAACGAAACTTGGTTAGACTGGAAACAGTTTTGCAAAATCTCCCAATGCCATACACCCAATTTTTCCCCCCTTACCACCCTACTCCATAATAAAGACTTTCCACCAGGCCTTCAAACAAAGAGTGGGAACCCTCTAAGATTACAAGATCTCTTACCCATTTACCTCCTGTTGGATGGAAATAAAATTAAAAATGCTCGACAACTATCCGAGCTAAACCATGACTTCTTTACATCATGGTTTAGAATACATCAGGCCAAACACTTTATCTCAACACACAGAAACAAGGCAAATCTTTCAAGGCCACTTACAACCTTTGAACAGCTATGCATCTCACCAACTCCTGTTTCCAGAACTATCTCTATCTTATATAAATTAATATTAGACAATAATTTTCCTCAGTAAACATCTTACACACAGAAATGGGACATAGAGACTGGTAGCATCACTACACAACAAACATGGAAAATGAGGTTCAAACACCTGTCACACTCAAGCCACTCATCGCAGGCAAAAGAAACAAATATAAAAATGATGATGAGATGGTATCTCACCCCGGCAAAAATAAAATACATATATAAAAAATCTACGGGATTATGCTGGAGGGGATGCCAGCTAGAAGGTCATTTATCGCATATATGGTGGGAATGCAAATTTATTAAACCCTTTTGGTCCAGTATTTTCACAAACATCAACAAAACTTTAGGAACCCAGATTTCCCCAACACCTGACCTAATACTACTCAGCCATCCTACAGGCATCTCATGTAAAATACGTAAACATCTCTACCAAATCATGTTGAATACAGCCAATCAGTTAATTCCGAGATTCTGGAAGAAAGCACAAACTCCCTCCACAAGTGAGTGGGCTGAATTAGTTAATAAAAACCTCATGCTAGAGAGGTTCCACTATCTAAAATTGGGGCAATTATCCCTTTTCCATGACATTCAGTTCTTATGGGACACCTTCCTTCAGGGTAATACCCGAACCTGAAGTTTTGTATCAAATTGTGTGAATCATGACTACATGAACAATTACTTTTCTTCTTGAGACATATTAGAAGAACAAACAACCGTATTATACACAAACCGAAAGGAGTACGTTGCCTACTTTTCCTTACTTTTCTCCCCATTTCTTTCTTTCTTTCTAAACTTTCCCCCTTCCTTATTCTACTTAGTTTTCTATATATAGGCATAGTTGCATGTTTAAGCTATTTTTACACTGACATAATGTATGCTTCCTATCAACAAAGGATAATACTGTAATTAAAGCATCTTTAATTATTTACGATATAGCTAAGTATGGACACCTTCATAAAATGGCAATACGGTAGTCACTTTTATTGGACTATTATTATTACGCAATTAGTGTATACAAAGACTGCCTTTCACAAGCTAATATGAAAAGAACTACTCCACAGAAGTGTGTCTTGTTTTTTCTTAGATATATGCAAAGCTGTACCGAGTATTGTCATTATGTCACGCTATAACGTTATGATCTAAGGACATTATGCCTCATGACCAATTGTTATTTGTTGCTATTCTGTTTATATGTAACATTTGACTGTTATACTCTCTTTATTCAATTCAATAAAAAGAATATATATAAAAAAAAAAAAAATAAAAAAAAAGAATTTTATCGGGCACCCTACAAAAGCCTCTTCTGTCTTTCACTTGCGTGCTAACCAAAAAGTACATTAGGCCAATTGCTCTAAAACCGAAGGTGCGTTCTTCAAGTAGTATTGTTCTTCACTTTAAATAAAATGTAATTTTTAAATATAAATTGATTTGAAGTGGTAATAGAAAGGTTCCCCCGGGTATAAAAAGAAGTTGCCCCTCCCAGTACAATTGGCATACCTGCAATCTTGTGAAAGTTAGACTTAACTGACTGCCATACCTCAGGGGTGCTGGGAAATCACATGTAACGAGGGGAAATTCTGTAAAGTACTTTATAACTGTGGCAAGATGTCTTGAAAAGGCAGATTGTCTTATTGCCACATATACACTGGAAACTGAAAGAAAGACCCTGTTGCTGCTATAAGCTTTAGGATTCCAGAAAAGGCTTGTGAATAAAACCTTAATGGCTCCAAACTGTCACTTATTTCTGCATCCAGGCTGAATATCTGTACAATTTCAAGGTCAGGCAGAACTTTCAATCAAGGCCTTAGTAGAAACACTCTTGGAATACTCCTCTTTCTTCTTGCACCCGGAGCGACCAATCGTTGTTCTTTGTTTTCTGCCATCTACTCAGGGCCGGCTCAACCATGGGACCAAGTGGGTCCTATGGACCCAGGCGGCACTTGACATGGGGCGGCACTTAACAGACAAAGGTATAGCACTGATAAGAGTGAGAAGTGCCGACATCACAGCTGCTCTATTGCCTGCCTATATAGAGCTCAAATTTGCAGCAGAATGTATACATTTTTTACAAATGTTTATTTTATTTTTTTATCCTCTCCAGTGGCAGAGAAAAATATGGGGGGGGGGGGGGAGGGGCCAGCAGGTGCGATCTGACTGGGTCCTGAACTTCCAAATCTGACACAGTCCAAGCGGCAGCTCTACTGTGAGGAGTCATCTAGCATAAAAAAAAATCCACTCAAATAGTGCCCCATCCATGGCCCCTATAGAAGGTAAGGAGCTAATATAATTAGCATACTTCCTTCTGTTACGGCAGGAATCCTATCATTTTAAAGTTGCTGTCAGCTGCACATCAGGGAGTGGAGTTAGCCTGTGTAGTGTCCAAAATCACACAGAAAAAGAACAGAAATCCCCCGCTTTAGTTTATTGCAGACAGTGCCTGCTCTGTCCCTGCTCCGTATTATTTATTGATTTACAGCATACTGCCACATTAACTCAATTTACGGCTGTGTTCTGTAAAGTTAAGCACAGTGACTTGCGTAAATCCTTAACCCTTAAGATGCCTATTTAAGGAGATCATGTAAGTTAATAGTTAATTAAGCTTTTTATTCATATAAAAGTAAAGGAAAATGTATTAATAATTTAAATAGCTAAAAAAGGAAGAAAGCACTCTCATGATTTTATATAGTAAAGCAAAATGTATTTGTGTGAAGCATAATGTATTTAAAATGTAAGTGTATTGCATTTTGATTTTGCTTTCTCATATATATATATATATATATATATATATATATATATATATATATATATATATATATATATATATATATATATATATATATACCACAACATATATATGCACACATACAATTATTTTAATGTCCCTTTAAGAAGAAAATGGCCTCCCAATTGTAGCATGTTTCATGTTTTTAGGTCATGCACTTTTGCTCCTGGTCGGAAGTTGCTTATGTTATGGGAATGTTGTTATTAAAAGTTGTGGCTGCCAGTTTTTATTGGATCTCAGGTTTATAAGAAAAACAGAATTTGCAGGGACAGATTATGATAGGAGCATAACCAACCCACACACAAACCCAAACTTTCAACAACTGTCACTGCTCAGAGGGTAGAGAAGGAGGGGCGTGTGAGAGCACTGCAGTCTTGAATTAGGAAGAGAGTGAGAGAGACACAGGCACAGCTGGCATATGTCATCCTGAGACCCTTATAAGGATTGGGGCATTTTATGCTTTATTTACTAACTGCTAACAAAATAACCCATTATTTAATATCTCCAATACTTATGAAATACAATGAAACTAATTCATTTTGATTTAAAATGATACTTTAGTTAATCATATTTGCTTATATAACAGGTCACTGTTAACTATAGTTTTCATTAAACAATCTTACTTTATGATTTGCTATTTTTTTCACTTGGCCTGTTTTTAACATTATGTTAAAGGGACTGGCATTGTACCTGAGGCACTAGGTCAGTAGCGGACCTACTCAACAACCTACTCAACATTTTTTGCCCCCCGCCCATAAAAGTAACTCATTATTAGCCAGACATGCTAGTATGAGTCTAGGTATAATCGTGAAAAGAAAAGAGATTATCCTGCTTCCCGGTTTGTGTATTTTATATACGGTCACCACTCTTTGATTCATTATGGAGAAGCATGTGATAATAGAAATCTATTTTCCATAACTTTAATTTCCTTCCTACCTATTGCAAAATAGTGCATAAGCATGGGTTGCATGCAGGGATGCTTAGTACGGGGTGACCATGCTAGTGGGTTGATATGTTAGTAAATTTACTATGAAGGGCGTCATTTCATTCTCGGACCCAGGCAGCACAACGTCTTGAGCCGGCCCTGCATCTACTGTGTAGCTGTAGAAAATGGATGATGAAGAGATGCAACAGGTTCTCTGTAGCTGATTTAAGCGACAGTAAGTTAGTTGCTATTTCTACTTTATACTGCAAGATGTTGATCTCCAATGTGAAATTCAGGCTCTCCTGTCTGGTACCCCCTTTAGATTTTACTGTGTCTGCCTGCTAAGACTTGATGGATGTTATTCTACAAACTTTATGCGAGATTTCACACGACTGAACAACTTGAACTTTTGATAATATTCGATTGTTGAGAGATTAAAGGGGTAACATAGCATATCCACACAAAAGTAAGCAGCAAGCGAAGAGACACGTATAAGTCCATCCGCAGATCATAAGATTTGATTTTACATTGTTTTTTTAAAGGGTTGACGGATTTGTTCATTTGAATTTAACTGTGCGAGGATTTTGATGTGAGATTCAGTGCAACATATTTTTTTTTTACTTTGAGCGCAGTAAGCACATGAGCGGGAACAACAATTGTGCGCCACTTGTAAGACGGCTTAGTACATTGGGCCATAGATATACACACATACAAATATACAAACAGAACCAAGATCTAAGTGTTGCATATTTACAGTTTGTAATCATTGTGCATAACAGATCAGTAGAAAAACACCACTAACACATTCAGACCACAAACGACTATGAGCTATGTAAAAATGCGAATACATAGGTCTCCGGCAGCTAGGATGCCTATGTGACAAAGATCTGACTTGTGCTCGCCCTGTATAAACCAGTCCCAGTCTGATTGCCAAAGTATTGTCAAGTCCAGCACGGTCCCTCTGGTATTTTCCCAGTTCACAGGAAGAACTATTCTTCTCTATCAGTTTGTCCAGGTTAGCACAGCAGCTACCATATTACCCAGCCTTGACTTATCTCCCAGCTCACTGTCACTTTGTCATATTTGCAATGTGACGTCTGCCTGTGAAAGTTTTATTATTGAATGAATGAAACTTGCTCTGGCAGACGTTTCTCAAGTCAAGAAGTGCCCCAATTGAAATAATAATCCCTTTGCAAAGAGCTGCCTAGATTTCTGTATCTGCAATATCTAACACTGTCATCAGTACTGGCAATTAGTTTAGAATAGATCTGGTAACAACTTAACTAATGGAGGTGAAAACTCAACTGCAGTATTTTCTGGTCCTCTTTCTCAACAATGTGATTTAAAGAGCTGGCAAAGCATAGTGTTTATGAAACGCTAGCCTGTATCTAAGGGTTAATATAAATTGTCCCTAATTCATGAATTGTAAGGGACATAAAACCCAAATAATCATTTCATGATTCAGACAGAGCATGTTATGTTAAACAACTTTCTAATTGACTTCTATTATCTAATTTGCTTGCTATCCTTTGTTGAAGAATTAGCAATGCACTACAGGGACCTAGCTGAACAGATCAGGTGAGCCAATAACATAAGGTATATATGTGCAGCCATACAGCAGATCCTGAGCCTACCTATGTATCCTTTATACAAAGGATAACAAGATAACAAGACAACTTAGATAATAGAAGTAAATTGGAAAGTTGTGTAAAATAATAAGCTCTAGCTCAATCGGGACAGAAAAAATTGGGTTTCATGTCCCTTGTATTTTTGCTTCATAACACTGCTTTTTCCCTAACGCCTCTATTACAAGTCTTGTTGGTATAGCTGTACCGCAGACCTTTTTGGCTGTCACACAATGTCAGTACCGCACTTTTTAAAAAGTCCTTTTTCAATGGGACTTCCATAGCGCCGGTATAACGAGTTTGCCTGGGAGACCAAAAAGTGAGCGGTACAGCCTATAACTACAAGATCTGTACCGCCATCTTAAGTTAGTAGTTATGAGTTTTACATTACAAAGCTGTAGCATAAAACTCATAACTAAAGTGTTAAAAAGTACACTAACACCCATAAACTACCTATTAACCCCTAAACCGAGGCCCTCCCGCATCGCAAACACTATAATACATTTTTAACCCCGGCCCTTATCTGCTACTCCGGACATTGCCGCCACTAAATAAAATTATTAACCCCTATTCCGCCATTCCCCAACATCATTGCCACTATAATAAACCTATTAACCCCTAAACCGCCGCCCCCCGCATCACAAACACTATTCAAAGATTATTAACCCCTAAACCGCAAGCCCCCCACAGCGAAATATGCTAAAATACATTATTAACCCCTAAACTTCTGACCTCCCACATGACTAACTCTACATAAATATATTAACTCCTAACCCTAATGTAACCCTAACCCTAAGTCTAACCCTAACGTAACCCTAAGCCTAACACTCTCTAATTTAAATAATTAAAATAAAGCTAAATAAACCTTACAATTATTACCTAAATAATTCCTATTTAAAACTAAATACCTTTAAAATAAAACCTAAGCTAGCTACAATATAACTAATAGTAACATTGAAGCTATCTTAGGTTTTATTTTTATTTCACAGGCAAGTTTCTATTTATTTTAACTAAGTAGACTAGTTAGTAAATAGTTATTAACTATTTACTATCTAGTTAAAATAAATACAAACTTACCTGTAAAATAAAACCTAACCTGCCTTACACTAAAAACTAACATTACAATACAATAAAATAAATTAAATGATTAAAATACAATTTTCTAACTTACAAAACCCCCCCACGAAATTATCAAAAATAAAAACAAATTACTCCTAATCTAATAGCCCTATCAAAATAAAAAGTCCCCCAAAATAAAAAATCCCTAACCTACACTAAATTACCAATGGCCCTTAAAAGGGCCTTTTGTGGGGCATTGCCACAAAGAAATCAGCTCTTTTACCTGTAAAAAAATACAAACACCCCCAACAGTAAAACCGACCCCCCACCCAACCAACCCCCCAAATAAAAACCTATCTAAATAAACCTAAGCTAACCATTGCCCTGAAAAGGACATTTGGATGGGCATTGCCCTTAAAAGGGCATTTAGCTCTTTTACATTGCAAAAGCCTAAGCTAAAAAAAAAAAACACCCAAAAAACCCTTAAAAAAACCTAACACTAACCCCCGACGATCCACTTATAGGTATTGAAGTCCGGACATTCATCCTCATCCAGCCGGCGAAGTCATCATCCAGGCGGAAAGAAGTCTTCATCCGGGCAGCCTCTTCCATCTTCATCCAGCCGTCAAAGTCCTCATCCAGACGGCAAGAAGTCTTCATCTAGACAGCATCTTCTATCTTCATCCATCCGGAGAGGGTTCATCTTCAAGACATCTGGCGCAGAGCATCCTCTTCTTACGATCGTTGCTGGAAAATAAGTTTCCCTTTAAGTGACGTCATTCAAGATGGCGTCTCTTACATTCCTATTGGTTGAAAGATTTCTATCAGCCAATAGGAATTAAAGGAGAATCCAATCAGCCAATAGGATTGAGCTCTCATTATATTCTATTGGCTGTTATATAATTATATAGAGCAGGCCTCGATGTAGGATGTCGTTGAATCGAACAACTTGATATTACAAGTCCATAGTATATCACATTTATTTATAACAAGTTGAAAGGTAAGGTTGCGCTCAAGCAAAAGACAAAACTGCGATTTAATACTTTCACAACTTGAGACCTGAAGAAAAGTGTAAGGGTTAGAATAAAGTTTCAGAAAACACATCAAAAACATTTTCAAATAAAGTATTACACTCATATATACACAAATACTTTACTATTAATAAAAAAGGGTTTTAAAGGGATGAGGTATATGGCAAGATTTTGACTGGAAAAGGCTCCAATGTCAAATATTTATGTCTAAATATGCGTATGTGTCTATGTATACATGACTATATGGGGTCAATTTATCAAATGCCAGGCTAAATGCCGACTGTATTTAACATTGCACAAGCATTTCTTGCAAAATGCTTGTGCAATGCCGCCCCCTGCACATTTGTGGACAATAGGCTGTTAGCAGGGCGGACCGCTGCTTCTTAACTTATATTTCCGGTGAGCCAAGAAACTACAGGGGTAGAAAGCAGCACCCGCTGCTTATTAAATCTATATGTCTATATATGTGCATACATGTGTATTTTTATATTTATATGTGTATACATGTGTATTTTTATGTTTATATGTGCTTACATGTATATTTTTATGTATATATGTGTATTTTTATCATATATATGTGTATACCTGTGTATTTTTATGTATATATGTGCATACATGTGTATTTTTATGTATATATGTGTATACATGTGTATTTTTATGTTTATATGTGTATACATGTGTATTTTTATGTTTATATGTGTATACATGTGCATTATTATGTTTATATGTGCATACCTGTGTATTTTTATGTTTATATGTGCATATATGTGTATTTTTATGTATATATGTGCATACATGTGTATTTTTATGTTTATATGTGTATACCTGTGTATTTTTATGTTTATATGTGTATACATGTGTATTTTTATGTTTATATGTGTATACATGTGCATTATTATGTTTATATGTGCATACCTGTGTATTTTTATGTTTATATGTGCATACATGTGTATTTTTATGGTTATATGGGCATACATATGTATTTTTATGTTTATATGTGTATTTTTATGGTTATATGTGCATACATGGGTATTTTAATGTTTATATGTGCATACCTGTGTATTTTTATGTTTATATGTGTATACATGTGCATTTTTATGTTTATATGTGCATACCTGTGTATTTTTATGTTTATATGTGCATACATGTGTATTTTTATGGTTATATGTGCATACATGGGTATTTTAATGTTTATATGTGCATACCTGTGTATTTTTATGTTTATATGTGTATACATGTGCATTTTTATGTTTATATTTGCATACATGTGTATTTTTATGTTTATATGTGCATACCTGTGTATTTTTATGTTTATATGTGCATACATGGGTATTTTAATGTTTATATGTGTATACATGTGTATTTTTATGTTTATATGTGCATACCTGTGTATTTTTATGTATATATGTGTATACATGTGCATTTTTATGTTTCTATGTGTATGCATGTGTATTTTTATGTTTATATGTGCATACCTGTGTATTTTTATGTTTATATGTGCATACCTGTGTATTTTTATGTTTATATGTGCATACATGGGTATTTTAATGTTTATATGTGTATACATGTGTATTTTTATGTTTATATGTGCATACCTGTGTATTTTTATGTATATATGTGTATACATGTGCATTTTTAAGTTTCTATGTGTATACATGTGTATTTTTATGTTTATATGTGCATACCTGTGTATTTGTATGTTTATATGTGCATACCTGTGTATTTTTATGTTTATATGTGCATGCATATGTATTTTTATGTTTATATATGCATACATGTGTATTTTTATGTTTATATGTGCATACCTGTGTATTTTTATGTTTATATGTGCATACCTGTGTATTTTTATGTTTATATGTGTATACATGTGTATTTTTATGTTTATATGTGTATACATGTGTATTTTTATGTTTATTTGTGCATCCCTGTCACTGTCTATTTTTATGTTTATATGTGTATACATGTGTATTTTTATGTTTATATGTGCATACCTGTGTATTTTTATGTTTATATGTGCATACCTGTGTATTTTTATGTTTATATGTGTATACATGTGTATTTTTATGTTTATATGTGCATACATGTGTATTTTTATGTTTATATGTACATACATGTGTATTTTTATGTTTATATGTGTATACGTGTGTATTTTTATGTTTATATGTGCATACATGGGTATTTTAATGTTTATATGTGTATACATGTGTATTTTTATGTTTATATGTGCATACATGTGTATTTTTATGTTTATATGTGCATACCTGTGTATTTTTATGTTTATATGTGCATACCTGTGTATTTTTATGTTTCTATGTGCATACATGGGTATTTTAATGTTTATATGTGTATACATGTGTATTTTTATGTTTATATGTGCATACCTGTGTATTTTTATGTATATATGTGTATACATGTGCATTTTTAAGTTTATATGTGTATACATGTGTATTTTTATGTTTATATGTGCATACCTGTGTATTTGTATGTTTATATGTGCATACCTGTGTATTTTTATGTTTATATGTTCATGCATATGTATTTTTATGTTTATATGTGCATACATGTGTATTTTTATGTTTATATGTGCATACCTGTGTATTTTTTTGTTTATATGTGCATACCTGTGTATTTTTATGTTTATATGTGTATACATGTGTATTTTTATGTTTATATGTGTATACATGTGTATTTTTATGTTTATTTGTGCATCCCTGTCACTGTCTATTTTTATGTTTATATGTGTATACATGTGTATTTTTATGTTTATATGTGCATACCTGTGTATTTTTATGTTTATATGTGCGAACCTGTGTATTTTTATGTTTATATGTGCATACCTGTGTATTTGTATGTTTATATGTGTATACCTGTGTATTTTTATGTTTATATGTGTATACATGTGTATTTTTATGTTTATATGTGCATACATGTGTATTTTTATGTTTATATGTACATACATGTGTATTTTTATGTTTATATGTGTATACGTGTGTATTTTTATGTTTATATGTGCATACATGTGTTTTTTTATAAATATGTGTATACATGTGTATTTTTATATTTATTTGTGTATACATGTGTAATTTTATGTTTATATGTGCATACCTGTGTATTTGTATGTTTATATGTGTATACCTGTGTATTTTTATGTTTATATGTGTATACATGTGTATTTTTATGTTTATATGTGCATACATGTGTATTTTTATGTTTATATGTACATACATGTGTATTTTTATGTTTATATGTGTATACGTGTGTATTTTTATGTTTATATGTGCATACATGTGTATTTTTATAAATATGTGTATACATGTGTATTTTTATATTTATTTGTGTATACATGTGTATTTTTATGTATATATGTGCATACCTGTGTATTTGTATGTTTCTATTTGCATACATGTGTATTTTTATGTTTATATGTGTACACATGTGTATTTTTATGTTTATTTGTGCATCCCTGTGTATTTTTATGTTTATATGTGTATACATCTGTATTTTTATGTATATATGTGCATACCTGTGTATTTTTATGTTTATATGTGTATACATGTGTATTTTTATGTTTATATGTCTATACATGTGCACTTTTATGTTTATATGTGCATACATGTGTATTTTTATGTTTATATGTGCATCCCTGTGTATTTTTATGTTTATATGTGTATACATGTGAATTTTTATGTTTATATGGTCATACATGTGTATTTTTATGTTTAAATGTGCATACCTGTGTATTGTTATGTTTGTATGTGCATACATGTGTATTTTTATGTTTATATGTACATACCGGTGTATTTTTATGGTTATATGTGCAACAGGTGTATTTTTATGTTTATATGTGCATACATGTGTATTTTTATGGTTATATGTGCATACAGGTGTATTTTTAATGTTTATATGTGCATTATTGTGTATTTTTATGTTTATATATGCATGCATGTGTATTTTTATGTATATATGTGCATTCCTGTGTATTTTTATGTTTATACGTGCATACCTGTGTATTTTTATTTATATATGTGTATACATGTGTATTTTTATGTTTATATGTGCATACCTGTGTATTTTTATGTTTATATGTGCATACCTGTGAATTTTTATGTTTATATGTGCATACATGTGTATTTTTATGTTTATATGTTTATACATGTGTATTTTTATGTTTATATGTGCATACCTGTGTATTTTTATGTTTATATGTGTATACATGTGTATTTTTATGTTTATATGTGTATACCTGTGTATTTTTATGTTTATATGTGTATACATGTGTATTTTTATGTTTATATGTGTATACCTGAGTATTTTTATGTTTATATGTGCATACCTGTGTATTTTTATGTTTATATGTGCATACCTGTGTATTTTTATGTTTATATGTGCATACATGTGTATTTTTATGTTTATATGTTTATACATGTGTATTTTTATGTTTATATGTGCATACCTGTGTATTTTTATGTTTATATGTGCATACCTATGCATTTTTATGTTTATATGTGCATACCTGTGTATTTTTATGTTTATATGTGCATACATGTGTATTTTTATTTTTATATGTGCATATATGTGTATTTTTATGTTTATATGTGCATACCTGTGTATTTTTATGTTTATATGTGCATATATGTGTATTTTTATGTTTATATGTGCATACATGTGTATTTTTATGTATATTTGTGCATCCCTGTCACTGTCTATTTTTATGTTTATATGTGTATACATGTGTATTTTTATGTTTATATGTGCATACCTGTGTATTTTTATGTTTATAAGTGCATATATGTGTATTTTTATGTTTATATGTGCATACCTGTGTATTTTTATGTTTATATGTGCATACCTGTGTATTTTTATGTTTATATGTGTATACCTGTGTATATTTATGTTTATATGTGCATACATGTGTATTTTTATGTTTATATGTGTACACATGTGTATTTTTATGTTTATATGGTCATACATTCATCCTTATATATATTTATCACTAATTATATATTCACTCTCAGACAGTTATATGCCAGATTGAATTTTAATTCTGAATTTTGAATATTGTTTGGATAAATTAGTGATATTTTGAAATTATAAGGTTTAAATGATAATGACATTATATAAATGATTATGAGTTTATTTCACACTTTTTTCAATTTTTCATTTATTATCATAACATTGTTTTGTAATGAATGCATTTATTTATTTGGTTATCAATGTATTGTTAATATCCTTTATCTGATGCCTCCCTTTGTATCCAACCTTCTAGCTTTGTATATGTGACTTTGGAGTGGTATGAGTTAAACTTATTGGAAGGAGTGTTCAGCACCGGCCAATAGTTACTGAGAACATGCTTTTTAAACTTGTGATGCATTTGTTCTAACAGGTTTATGAATACGGCTCCTGCCGAAAAGCGTAAAACCTGTTAGTCTTTTATTCTAACATGTGTTTTAATGGATGTTACCAATAAAGTCTATTTTTATTCATTATACCTACGGATCATGAACTATTTTTTTCGTATGTGTATTTTTATGTTTATATGTGCATACCTGTCTATTTTAATGTTTATATGTGCATACCTGTGTATTTTTATGTTTATATGTGTATACATGTGTATTTTTATGTTTATATGTGCATACATGTGTATTTTAATGTTTATATGTGTATACCTGTGTATTTTTATGTTTATATGTGTATACGTGTGTATTTTTATGTTTATATGTGCATACATGGGTATTTTAATGTTTATATGTGTATACATGTGTATTTTTATGTTTATATGTTTATACATGTGTATTTTTATGTTTATATGTGCATACATGTGTATTTTTATGTTTATATGTTTATACATGTGTATTTTTATGTTTATATGTGCATACATGTGTATTTTTATGTTTATATGTGCATAGATGTGTATTTTTATGTATATATGTGCATACCTGTGTATTTTTATGTTTCTATTTGCATACATGTGTATTTTTATGTTTATATGTGTATACATGTGTATTTTTATGTTTATATGTGCATACCTGTGTATTTTTATGTTTATTTGTGCATCCCTGTGTATTTTTATGTTTATATGTGCATACATGTATATTTTTATGTTTATATGTGCATACATGTGTATTTTTATGTTTATATGTGTATACATGTGTATTTTTATGTTTATATGTGCATACATGTGTATTTTTATGTTTATATGTGCATGCATATGTAGTTTTATGTTTATATGTGTATACATGTGCATTTTTATGTTTATATGTGCATACCTGTGTATTTTTATGTTTATTTGTGCATCCCTGTGTATTTTTATGTTTATATGTGCATACATGTGTATTTTTATGTTTATATGTGCATGCATATGTATTTTTATGTTTATATGTGTATACATGTGCATTTTTATGTTTATATGTGCATACCTGTGTATTTTTATGTTTATTTGTGCATCCCTGTGTATTTTTATGTTTATATGTGCATACATGCGTATTTTTATGTTTATATGTGCATACATGTGTATTTTTATGTTTATTTGTGCATACATGTGTATTTTTATGTTTATATGTGCATTCCTGTGTATGTTTATGCTTACATGTGCATACATGTGTATTTTTATGTTTATATGTGTATACATGTGTATTTTTATGTTTATGTGTGCATACCTGTGTATTGTTATGTTTGTATGTGCATACCTGTGTATTTTTATGTTTATATGTGTATACATGTGTATGTGTATGTTTATATGTGCATACATGTGTATTTGTATGTTTATATGTGCATACCTGTGTATTTTTATGTTTATATGTGGATACATGTGTATGTGTATGTTTATATGTGCATACATGTGTATTTTTATGTTTATATGTGCATACATGTGTATTTTTATGTTTATATGGTCATACATGTGTATTTTTATGTTTATATGTGCATACATGTGTATTTTTATGTTTATATGTGCATACCTGTGTATTGTTATGTTTGTATGTGCATACATTTGTATTTGTATGTTTATATGTGCATACCTGTGTATTTTTATGTTTATATGTGTATACATGTGTATTTGTATGTTTATATGTGCATACATGTGTATTTTTATTTTCATATGTGCATACATGTGTATTTTTATGTTTATATGTGTATACATGTGTATGTTTATGGTTATATGTGCATACCTGTGTATTTTTTATGTTTATATGTGCATACATGTGTATTTTTATGTTTATATGTGCATACAGGTGTATTTTTATGTTTATATGTGCATACATGTGTATTTTTATGTTTATAGTTGTATACATGTGTATTTTTATGTTTATATGTACATACCTGTGTATTTTTATGTTTACATGTGCATACATGTGCATTTTTATGTTTATATGTGTATACATGTGTATTTTTATGTATATATGTGCATACCTGTGTATTTTTATGTTTCTATTTGCATACATGTGTACTTTTATGTTTATATGTGTATACATGTGTATTTTTATGTTTATATGTGTATACATGTGTATTTTTATGTTTATATGTGCATCCCTGTGTATTTTTATGTTTCTATGTGTATACATGTGTATTTTTATGTTTATATGGTCATACATGTGTATTTATATGTTTATATGTGCATACCTGTGTATTGTTATGTTTGTATGTGCATACATGTGTATTTTTATGTTTATATGTGTATACATGTGTATTTTTATGTTTATATGTGTATACATGTGTATTTTTATGTTTATATGTGCATACATGTGTATTTTTATGTTTATATGGTCATACATGTGTATTTTTATGTTTATATGTGCATACCTTTGTATTGTTATGTTTGAATGTGCATACATGTGTATTTGTATGTTTATATGTGTATACCTGTTTTTTTTATGTTTATATGTGTATACATGTGTATTTGTATGTTTATATGTGCATACATGTGTATTTTTATGTTTATATGTGCATACCTGTGTATTTTTATGTTTATATGGTCATACATGTGTATTTTTATGTTTATATGTGCATACCTGTGTATTGTTATGTTTGTATGTGCATACATGTGTATTTGTATGTTTATATGTGCATACCTGTGTATTTTTATGTTTATATGTGTATACATGTGTATTTGTATGTTTATATGTGCATACATGTGTATTTTTATGTTTGTATGTGCATACATGTGTATTTGTATGTTTATATGTGCCTACCTGTGTATTTTTATATGTGCATACATGTGTATTTTTATGTTTATATGTACATACATGTGTATTTTTATGTTTATATGTGTATGCATGTGTATTTTTATGGTTATATGTGCATACATGTGTATTTTTATGTTTATATGTGCATACATGTCTATTTTTATGTTTATATGGGCATATATGTGTATACATGTGTATTTGTATGTTTACACAATTTCAAAAAACAGGAGAAGTGTTCAGAAAGTATATTCCCAAAGTTTGTTTGTAGCAGTATAAATATATCACCAAAATGAATCCAGGGAATCCAGTCCCATTAAAGTCCGTGCTGTAAGGGACTACGGTCAATGTATAATTCAAGTAAATCACTAACGTCTATTCCAGGTTTGCATTTTCAATCATATCAGATAGCTGTGCATACCGCTCCAACCTAGATTTCACGGGTATAAAGTGCAGAGTCTATGTAGCGTATACAGTCACTGTAGAAGTGTCCGGAAACTCTTACCCTCCACAAGTCTTGTTGGGGTGCCTGGGTGCACTGCTGTACTTCTCCTCGGACTGGTGTTGAAACCCTTCCGTGGGGGTGCAGCGTGTGAGTCCTTCTTGGCGTGCTTGGAGATCCGGCTCTGGTAGCGTGGTGTTTCTCATGCACAACCCGTGACGTCGCTAGGTGCACTGTGGGTAGTGTGATGGAGCAAACCCGGAAGTCAACGTGATTTCGGCAAAGAGGGCAACAGATCAATGTGCGGTATATCCCACCGCTATAGAGATATAGTTTCAAAGAAAGGAGATCTGTTGACTCAGTGATAATTGCTGGAAAAACTTGTTTATTATGGTAAACCAAACAAGTTAAAGTACATGGGGTCACAGTAAAGAAAGCCTGACGGGTTTCGTGCATGCGTGGATGCACTTCGAACGCCTGACGCGCTTCGCGCATGCGTGGATGCACTTCTTCGGAGAAGAAGTGCATCCACGGATGCGCGAAACGCGTCAGGCGTTCTTTACTGTGACCCCATGTACTTTAACTTGTTTGGATTACCATAATAAACAAGTTTTTTCCAGCAATTATCACTGAGTCAACAGATCTCCTTTCTTTGAAACTGTATTTGTATGTTTATATGTGCATACATGTGTATTTTTATGTTTATATGTGTATACATGTGTATTTTTATGGTTATATGTGCATACCTGTGTATTTTTATGTTTATATGTGCATACATGTGTATTTTTATGTTTATATGTGCATACATGTGTATTTTTATAAATAAAAAGAGAGAAGCGCTCAACCTGGGAAGGAACAATAGCATAATAGCTTGTTCTATGGCTAGTTACCACCCTAGAAGCAGCCTCTTTTTGCTCAATATGTGCCTTTCACAGAGAAGAACTTTCCTGTAGCATATCAGTCTGATCCTGACTTAACAGTGCAGTCCAGCCCCCGAAATACCAGGCAATCCCTCTCTGAACGAGAGAAACAGCAAAACCCCAGACGTACGTTTCAGCCTATTGTGGGCCTCGTCAGTGAGGTGCAGCCATATCCCTCTAGGCACACTGAGCAACGGGTCCACGTCTGGATTCCCGCATCACACTTAGGGAGACTTCCCCAAGTGTCCTAATTTGCATATATAAAAAGAGAGAAGCGCTCAACCTGGGAACGAACAATAGCATAATAGCTTGTTCTATGGCTAGTTACCACCCTAGAAGCAGCCTCTTTTTGCTCAATATGTACCTTTCACAAAGAAGAACTTTCCTGTAGCATATCAGTCTGATCCTGACTTAACAGTGCAGTCCAGCCCCGAAATACCAGGCAATCCCTCTCTGAACGAGAGAAACAGCAAAACCCCAGACGTACGTTTCAGCCTATTGTGGGCCTCGTCAGTGAGGTGCAGCCATATCCCTCTAGGCACACTGAGCAACGGGTCCACATCTGGATTCCCGCATCACACTTAGGGAGACTTCCCCAAGTGTCCTAATTTGCATAAATAATAAAGAGAGAAGCGCTCAACCTGGGAACGAACAATAGCATAATAGCTTGTTCTATGGCTAGTTACCACCCTAGAAGCAGCCTCTTTTTGCTCAATATGTACCTTTCACAAAGAAGAACTTTCCTGTAGCATATCAGTCTGATCCTGACTTAACAGTGCAGTCCAGCCCCGAAATACCAGGCAATCCCTCTCTGAACGAGAGAAACAGCAAAACCCCAGACGTACGTTTCAGCCTATTGTGGGCCTCGTCAGTGAGGTGCAGCCATATCCCTCTAGGCACACTGAGCAACGGGTCCACATCTGGATTCCCGCATCACACTTAGGGAGACTTCCCCAAGTGTCCTAATTTGCATAAATAATAAAGAGAGAAGCGCTCAACCTGGGAACGAACAATAGCATAATAGCTTGTTCTATGGCTAGTTACCACCCTAGAAGCAGCCTCTTTTTGCTCAATATGTGCCTTTCACAGTGAAGAACTTTCCTGTAGCATATCAGTCTGATCCTGACTTAACAGTGCAGTCCAGCCCCAAAATACCAGGCAATCCCTCTCTGAACGAGAGAAACAGCAAAACCCCAGACGTACATTTCAGCCTATTGTGGGCCTCGTCAGTGAGGTGCAGCCATATCCCTCTAGGCACACTGAGCAACGGGTCCACGTCTGGATTCCTGCATCACACTTAGGGAGAGGCTGCTTCTAGGGTGGTAACTAGCCATAGAACAAGCTATTATGCTATTGTTCGTTCCCAGGTTGAGCGCTTCTCTCTTTTTATTTATGCAAATTATGACACTTGGGGAAGTCTCCCTAAGTGTGATGCGGGAATCCAGACGTGGACCCGTTGCTCAGTGTGCCTAGAGGGATATGGCTGCACCTCACTGACGAGGCCCACAATAGGCCGAAACGTACGTCTGGGGTTTTGCTGTTTCTCTTGTTCAGAGAGGGATTGCCTGGTATTTTGGGGCTGGACTGTACTGTGAAGTCCGGATCAGACTGATATGCTACAGGAAAGTTCTTCTTTGTGAAAGGCACATATTGAGCAAAAAGAGGCTGCTTCTAGGGTGGTAACTAGCCATAGAACAAGCTATTATGCTATTGTTCGTTCCCAGGTTGAGCACTTCTCTCTTTTTATTTATGCAAATTATGACACTTGGGGAAGTCTCCCTAAGTGTGATGCGGGAATCCAGACGTGGAATCGTTGCTCAGTGTGCCTAGAGGGATATGGCTGCACCTCACTGACGAGGCCCACGATAGGCCGAAACGTACGTCTGGGGTTTTGCCGTTTCTCTCGTTCAGAGAGGGATTGCCTGGTATTTCGGGGCTGGACTGCACTGTTAAGTCAGGATCAGACTGATATGCTACAGCAAAGTTCTTCTTTGTGAAAGGCACATATTGAGCAAAAAGAGGCTGCTTCTAGGGTGGTAACTAGCCATAGAACAAGCTATTATGCTATTGTTCGTTCCCAGGTTGAGCGCTTCTCTCTTTTTATTTATGCAAATTATGACACTTGGGGAAGTCTCCCTAAGTGTGATGCGGGAATCCAGACGTGGACCCGTTGCTCAGTGTGCCAAGAGGGATATGGCTGCACCTCACTGACGAGGCCCACGATTGGCCGAAACGTACGTCTGGGGTTTTGCCGTTTCTCTCGTTCAGAGAGGGATTGCCTGGTATTTTGGGGCTGGACTGCACTGTTAAGTCAGGATCAGACTGATATGCTACAGGAAAGTTCTTCATTGTGAAAGGCACATATTGAGCAAAAAGAGGCTGCTTCTAGGGTGGTAACTTGCCATAGAACAAGCTATTATGCTATTGTTCGTTCCCAGGTTGTGTGCTTCTCTCTTTTTATTTATGTGTATTTTTATGTTTATACGTATAAATATAAAAACACATGCATTCCCAAATAAAGACCTTCCCAGTCAAATACATTTAAACATTCAATATCCTTTTCAAAATGTTTTAATGTGTTTTAAATATAAATACCTGATATTCCTCTGTTCTTCACTTATAAAAAATTATTTTATCTTTAAACAGATATTTTGATATACATGCATACCTGGTTTTATTGCACTTCACTTTATTGTGCTTTGCAGATATTGCTCTTTTTCGAAATTGAAGGTTTGTGGCAACTCTGTATTGAGCAAGTCTATCAGCGCCATTTTTACAACATTTATGCACATAATAACACATAAATACACATGAATACATATATATACACACCTACACCAGACCACCAGCAAAAAGATTATGAATCATTGAATGATAAAATGATGGGTAGCATTTTTTAGCAATAAAGTATTTTTTAATTAGAATATGTACATTGTTTTTTTAGATATAATGCTACTGCACACTTTATAGACAGTGTAGTGTAGATATATATATGTACTGGCAAACAAAAAGAAATGTGTGACTCACTTTTGTCAGGATAGGTAAAGTCCAGAGTTAGACCCAAATGCTAGAATGAGGTTAATAACACCCTAGCACAGTGAGTATATACCAGGACCTGACCCTGCGACAGCTGTAGTATAATATACTCACAGTAATAGACTGGAAGATGACACAGCAGGGTCAGGAGAAGAAACTTTGTGTAGAAAGGGTTAACCAATAGAGTAATCAGGCAGGCAATGTCCAGCAACGGGTAATCAGGCAGGTAAGGGTTAACCAATAGAATAGTCAGGCAAGCAATATCCAGTAACGTGTAATCAGGCAGATAGGAGTTAACCAATAGAGTAGTCAGGTAAGCAATGTCCAGCAACGTGTTATCAGGCAGATAAGGGTTAACCAATAGAGTAGTCAGGTAAGCAGTGTCCAGCAACGTGTTATCAGGCAGGCAGGGGTTAACCAATAGAGTAGTCAGGTAAGCAGTGTCCAGCAACGATATCAGGCAGGTAGGGGTTTAGAATAAGCAGGCACAAATTCAGGAATCACAAGAATAAATTTGTACTCACATAGCCCACGAGTAACAACAAACAGGCACCGATGAGAGGAGACGCCGGAATAAGAAGGCCTCCTGACGTCATCGGAAGAGCAGACAGGAACAGGGTTGCTAAGCAACCAATGAAAGCGCTACCGCGCTGAGACAGAGGAAGCGATCAGCAGCTGAGCGATCGCGAAATTCACTTTATTGTGGTGGTCTGGAACCGAACCTGCACTATCTCCGAGGTCCGCCTGTATATACAATATATATCTATAGATTTAGATCTGTAAAAAATTTAATATAGATAATAGATATAAATATATGTTTTACAAAAAAATAATTATATGTAGAAATATCTGCTTAAAAATAAAAAGAACATTTTCTTTTATGTGAAGAATATAGGAATGCAAAGTATTCCTTAGCGTAGTTAATCTAGTGCAGTGTCAGGTTAGCGCACAAGGGATAATTAATAGGTGTTTCTTCGGATCTATGGGGAGAAGTCATTAGCATGGTTGCAATATCCGAAGCGTGCCTCTGTCTTTTGCTTGCGCACTTTTTTCTCACTCACTCACTTTTTCTCACTTTTCTGGCCCTCTATGCTTCAGTCAATAATTCAATTCCATTTTATTCAGATCATATTTATATGCAAATGTACCTATTTAATCAGTAAATAGCACATCAAACATAACGGGGATAGGATTAATTCTGCATTAAATCATTGTAAAACTGTGAAAAGGAAATGCGCTAAGATGGTAGATTGCTTTATTATTGCATTATTGCATATAACTGTATTTAACCATTGGACGACTACACAGATTCTTTAATACCAGTACTAGCAGTGGTGCTGTCTCGAATTACCCGATTTTACTGTATTATTTGGTATTTATTTGATGCAATAAGAAAAAACCTTCTCTATAAAAGTGTCACTGAAAATAAGCAGCAGAGAGGGGAACTTTTCACCTTTCTCCTCAGCACAAGGGGTGGTACCTAAAACACTGGGGTTTTATTGCCTAGAATGAAGTGGATAAGGAGTTTATAACTTCTTGTTGTAGCAAATATTCATGAGGCAAATGGTTGGACAAAACAAGAAACACTAGTGCAGATCTGAGCAAGACTTAAAACATATCTTTTAATAGAAGTCCGTCTAAAACAGCAATAAAGGGGATGAAAACATAGCGTGACCAAAGACAAGGCTGATGTGGTTCCGCTGTAATCTGTAGTCATAACCCAGAGACAGCAAATGGTGCCCATGAGCTTAATTGTGCTCACTAAATCACTTGCTTATTAACCCCTTGTGGGAGTTTTCTGCTTTATAAACTGGTTGTTATGGAGCCAACACAATTGTGCAAAAGGAGAATTTAATTGTATGGAAAGGAATAATGGTTGAATTCGGAGGGCAACTAACATAACTTGAGGACAAAAGTGGAAGATTGTGAGACATTATGTGCAGAATCTGAGGAGGTGTTATGAATGGGTCAAGGGAGACGCTATATGGTATGTCTGGGGAGGTGCCATGATCAGAGCCTAAGAAGGCATCATGACAGATGATGGGGTATGTGCAGTCATTGAACTCTGAGGAGGTGCCATGAGTAGAGCATGAGGAGGTAACAAATGGAAAGTCTGAGGAATTGCATGACCAAAGATTGGGGAGCTTCCATAAACAGAATCTGGGGAGATGCCATATGTGGAATTTAACAAGGTGTCATGAGTGGAATCTTGTCATCTGGCTGGGTAGTATGAGTGGAATGTGGAGAGGTGCTATGAGTGGAATCAGGGAAGGTGCCATGAATGGAGAAGTGTCAAGAGTGGAGTCTGAGGCCCATATTTATCAAGTTCCGTACGGAGCTTGAAGGGTCGTGTTTCTGGCCGCTGCTCCATAACCCTGTCCGGTTGATTGACACCCCCTGCTGGCGACCGATTTGCCGCCAGTCAGAGGGGGCGGCGTTGCACCAGCAGTTCTTGTGAGCTGCTGGTGCAATGTTAAATGCAGAGAGCGTATTGCTCTCCGCATTTAGCGAGGTCTTGCGGACCTGATACGCAATGTCGGATCAGGTCCGCAAGACCTTTAATAAATATGGGCCTTTGTATCATGGAGGGTGCCATGATTGGAATCTGATAAGGTGCCATAAATGTGGAATCTGGTGAGGTGCCCTAAGTGGCATTTAGGGAGGTGACATGAGTGGAATCTGATGAGATGCCCTGAGTGGCAATTGAGAAGGTACCATGAGGGGAATCTGGAGACGTGTCAAGAGTGTAGTCTGAGTATTATGAAGGGTTTTTATGATTGGTATCTGGTGAGGTGCCATGAGTGGAGTCTGGTAAGGTGCCATGAAAGGAATTTAGGTAGGTGCCATGAGTGGAATCAGGTGAGGTGCTCTGAGTGGAATTTAGGGAGGTGCCATGAGTGGAATCAGGTGAGGTGCTCTGAGTGGAATTTAGGGAGGTGCCATTAGTGGAATCAGAATTTCATGGAGGGTTCCATTAGTGGAATCTGGTGAGGTGCCATGAGTGGAATCTGGTAAGGAGTTGTATTTAGGGAAGTGAATGAGTGGAATCTGGTGAGGTGCCATGAGTGGAATCTGGTAAGGAGTTGTATTTAGAATAAAGTCTAGCATCTTGTAGGGTGTCATGAGTGCAATTTAGAGAGGTTCTGGCAAGTTGCTATTAGCATGATCTTGGTGAAGGGTTGTTTTGCCATATGCTTAACCTACTATGGTTGTTAAACCAAATATAATTATGATATATGGTGTTTATTCATATCTATGCTTTACTTTTTTTAAGATTGCATGGGGGGAGCTTTTTCTTAAACAAAACCAAGTGTGGTTTATATGAGTATCCGTAGAGAAAAAATAAAACACAACTAAATGTAAAGATGCCAGTTTCAAAAGGATAATTTACAATGAAAGTAAAATATAAATACTTTCCATGCCAGGAACTTGACAGCTGAATTCATTTTTCCTTTTCTCTGAATAGAAATACAAATGAATTTGCAAAGAAACCGCACATCTTTTTTTCCATTTGGGTATATTTCCACAGGCCACGTGGGGCAATGCATCCTTCAAGATTTCATTTCTGATCAGAAATACGACTTTACTGAGGATTCTGTACTTGGCACTGCAGCAGAGCCAGTTTCTATGGAAATGAGCTTATGACTATTAATTTTTGTGCCAGCTCCCATCTGATTCATTATGTACATTGCACATTTCTCTGTGTGTGCTTTATGGCCAATTATTTTTGTAACTACATTATTCTTTTAACTTTCTTTTTGGGGAATGCAGAAGTCTTTATAATTGGTTGGAAGGTCCTTTGAGGAGCCACTAATAAGTGGAATATATTTTATAACAATTCAGACTATATATATTAACACTGTTGGTGTACTGAATATGAACATTAGCTGGGCACAGACAGCTTTCTCATGCATGTTTAATTTCTGGCTAAATCGTCTAAGGCTACTTTCTGCTCATAGATCTCTGCACGACCAGAATATAGATACGTTTAGTGAAATCTTTTATCACATCACACTTGACTGAGTCTACAGCAACTGCTATTAAATAAGTACTTAAATATCATTTAACTCACAGCATTTATGTTTAGAGCAACTTTTCCGTTTTCTTGCTTGTATTGTGTGTACATCCTACCTTCATTTCTTTCTAGATAATTAAATAATAATGTGTTATACTTATGATAAAGAAAACTTGAAACTAACAAAACATATACTTTTGGGTTTCTATAATATTTGCCATCTTATATTAACCTATGGAAAACTAGCCAAAGTTAACTGTTGTTCAAACAATCCCTGCAGATAGTATTTACAAGTCATAAAGGGGATAATGTATTTGCACAACTGCAACATATTTACATAACTGTGAAGTTACCAAGAATATAAGGCTACACATATTTGTGATAGGGTAAATATTAATGTTTATCCTAATGTGTATTTGAGGTGCATTAACTATAGAATGGTTAAGAGTCTCCCCTATGAGTCATACAAACTGGGTATTAGAACTAACAGGAGCTGGATAGAATTAACAGTTTAGCAGTTACATTATGACCTTGACATTTCAAGATGCTACTGAGATACATTTACAGCTTACTCTTACAGATATTGAGGTCATGCTTACAACTATAAACTAAGAAGGATTCTTACATTTTACAACAGTGATATCCAAATTTCTATTTTAGTGACAGGGTTTTTTTTTAAACAAAAAACTATGGAGTACTCATGAATTTGTATGCCAAATCTTTTTTTTTTTTTTTTGAGGAATTACATATTTAAAATATATCCTCTGTGTTTATATATATATATATAGTGATAACAATGAACCCCATAAAAAGGAAGAAAGAATGCTCCGGAGCTTTCTTGGGATTAAGATTTTTTGTTAACACCCATTGAAAAAAGATACCAATAGGTATCGAAACGTTTGGGAATGTTTGATTGATTGTGTTAAGAAGATGGATTAAAGCCTTCCTTTGAAAAGACCGGAGAGTGAAGCGTTCTTTCTTCCTTTTTATGGGGTTGAATGTTATCACTACATGTTTTCCACGCAGCACCACTGGCGGATGCTTAAAGTAACAGTGAGTGCACTTGAATTGATATTTGTATATAGATATATATTCTCAAAATCTGCCCTGCTTTAAAGAGAACACAGTTTCAAGGATAGAAAAAAAAGAGGGTTATAGATCCCCTTAAAAATAATTACACTAATAGCACTTGAGAGTCTACTGGAATATTTATATTAGAAAATTTAGTTAAAAAATCCACTCATGCGTTGGGCGTTAGTGTAACAAAATAATACTTAACTTTTATTAAATTGCAAACAGCCAATATTAAAATACGAGTGTGAAAACCTAATATTAAAAACAAGAAGAAATAAGAGGATGTCGGCTCCCGTTAGATAAAAGTAAAGTCCTTTATTAGGTATACATTAAAACTGGAAGTTCGCTAAAAGAATGCAGCTCTACTTACAAATTGACCATTATTGATTTGCAAGCTGGACTGGAGCTCTAATGATATTGGAATTACTGTGGCACAGTGGTTCTTTATTTTACGTTTTAATATTAAAAACACTCATTGGAGAAACTGACTGGATATCAATACATGCAGAGTCTATGTATAATACATCCTGACTTCATCAGAAGAGGGTTCTTAAAGAGTAAATATATAAGGGGAAACAATTGTTAACATATATGGTCAGCGATAAGTGTTTAAAACCATATTAAACACTAAGGTGCTGGCCATATATGTTAACAATTGTTTCCCCTTATTTATTTACTCATTAAGAACCCTTTTCTGATGAATTTGGGAAGTACTATACATAGGGGCCGATTTACTAAAGTGCGGGTGGACATCAATAAATGTTGACAGCATACGCTGGCGGCATTTATCATTGAACAATCATTTCTAGTGAAATGCTTGTGCAATGCCACCCCCTGCACATTTGCAGCCAATTGGCCGTTATCAGGGGCTGTCAATCAACCCAATCGTATCAGATCAGGCTGATTGCTGTCCGCCGCCTCAGAGGGGGTAGATGAGTTAAGGAGCAGCGGTCTTATGACCGCTGCTTCTTAACATCCGCTTCGGGTGGACCTAAAGCTGAGTGGGTCGGAAGCAGCACCTGCTGGTACATAAATCGACCCCTCAGGCTCTGCATGTATTGATATTCAGTCAGTTTCTCTGATGAGTGTTTTTTTTTATACGTTTATTTAGCCCCAACAAAAATGAAAACTTTATCAACAAAACATTGATTACCATTCATGGCAAAATAACATATACTGTAGATACACTTCGTAATACAACATCATAATCATGCACATAAATCTTATACCTTATATTAATTTTGCTGGGATTTTTCCATTTTATCTCTAGAAAACCTTAAATCTAAATACGTATCCACATATAAACAAAAAGGTCTAACGACAAGAAAGAGAGGAAAAAGAGAAAAAAAAGAAGAGAAAACAAAGGGTAGCCAACCCTACTCCTCTCTTCTTATCACTGAAATTGGGTCATTTTATTATCCCTAGCCATACAATTTTATGGTTCCTTATAGTTGCTCAGTTATTGAGATTGTTAGGCTCACACTGTAGGGAAATTATCTGCATAAATGTTCAGAATGACATATTCTGTCTTATTAAAAGGCCGAATTAATTGTATTTGGGCATCCCTCGGGAGGGATTGGATGACTTTAAGCCATTTAGAAAAAAAGTACTTCAGAGTCTTATTTTCAGGATTCTGGATATTATATTGTTCTAATATATTTTGTCTAATTAATTCTTTTTTTTTGAAGTAACTAAATTTGGGTACATGACAAGCTTTCCAATTCTTTAACAGGAGATTCCGGACCAAGAAGATAATTGTATTAATCAAATCAGGGTTAAAACCTATTTCCAAATAGGAGGCTAGGAAAAAGACATGCTGTGACAAAATAACAAAATCTATATTAAGTACATTATTTATCCAATAATTAATTTGCATCCACAACTGGAGAATCTTGAGACATGTCCAGAAATAATGTACAATATCTGCACATACATGATTACACTTAGGGCAATAGGCCTGTTGTCTATACCAGTTAGTTAATTTAGCTGCAGTGATATATGTTTGATTAATTAATTTTAGATGCGATTCTTGCCATGAGGTTGGCAACCAGGATTTGTATATCAACTTCAGACTATTTTGAATGTTTTGCAACTCAATTTCCTAAAATGTCTATCTATTTCATTGAATCTGCATGAGTAATTATTATGTTATAAAAGTATTTGATGGAATATATTCCCTCTTTATATAACTTAATCCCATTATGTAATAAGCCTAAAGACCAGTCAGGATCATATTTGTTTCTTAACTCAACTATATAATGTCTCAATTGCAAAAAGGCAAAAAAATCCTTTTGTGACAGCTGAAAGCGATTCCGAATTTTATAATAGGAACAAATTATGTTTTCATCAGAAATAAGTTGTTTGACCTGTATTAGGCCTTTATTCTTCCATTATTTGAAAATAGGGTAATATATACCCAGAATAAATTGGGAGAAACTTAGTACAGTATGGGTTCAAATTGATCTCCTTACCATATTTTTGCCATGCGCTAATTATGTTTTTCAAGGTTATCATACATGCAACATTTATAGGTATTTTCGATATAGGGCAATGTAAGATAGCTTTTAGGTCAAATGGTGCAGCTAAATCTGTTTCACATGCTAATAGCGTCACATATTCCTTTTTTGTTATCCAATTAACTGCAAATTTCAGAAATGTCACTAAGTTATAATACTTATATTTGGAAATGCGAGCCCGGCAACCTCCTTGCGACAAGTTAACTTGTTCAGAGCAATAGGCTGCCTTTTATCCTTCCAAATAAAAATTGAGCACATCCGATTAAAATCCTTTATGTCTATCCTCCGTAGAAAAATTGGTAAGCTCTGAAGGAGATAAAGTAATTTGGGGAACAAGATTGTTTTGATTAGGTTATTTCAAGCTACTAGCGAAATTGCTAAATTTCTCCAGTCAGATAATTTCTTTTTACATTGCATAAAAAAACTGGGGAAATTTAATGCGTACCACTCATCAGTATTCCTTGACAGTTTTATACCTAGGTATTTGAATTGGTCAACTTCCTTAAATGGGTGCTTAACGGAGCAACTAGGTGACTTGCTTAATCTAAGAAGTTCTGACTTTCCTAGATTAATTTTATATCCGGCAAATGATACAAATACTTGTATATCATAGAGCAGTTTATCTAAGTCTGATTCTACATTACCTAAAAACACAAGCAGATCATCTGCATAGAGTGAAAGAGTAACATACTGATAACCTATGCGTATGCCATCCAAGTGTTGCTGCAGAATAATTGCCAGTGATTCTAATGCCATGATGAAAAGGAGTGGGGATAGTGGACATCCTTGCCTAGTTCCTCTATGTAACACTAAGGTTTCCGACACTTCCCCATTAACAATGATAGCCGAATGTGGATTGTTATAAATTAACTGAATAAAATGATTAATATTACCTGATATTCCAAATTTCTGTAGTGTATTAAAAATATGGTTCCAACTGATATAGTCAAAAGCTTTTTCTGCATCTCAACAGGGCTGCAGATAGCTTCTTATCATAGGATAGACTATCTTATTCTAATATATTTGTTCTATCTTCTAATTCTGATACTCTAGTCTCTTCCTCATTAATCCTGGAAGCAAATTGTCTCACTTCAGTAGTTAGATTATTAATATCAGTTTTAATTTCTTGCTTAAGATTCTCTAATTGCGGAATGATTAAATGTGAGATTTGTGTAATAACTTCTGTTAATTCCCAATTAAGAGGTAAACAAGCATTCTGTTCAGCAAAGGAGTCAGAATTAGTAGTTAAGGGTTTAGGGTTTTTTTTTCTCTCTATTCTTGGGGGCCATGGCTGGTGAATTACTTTTAGATTGTGACACAAATTTATCCATTGGATAGATGAACCTTGTACTGTAAGAGTAAAAATGAAAATGTGCCACAGTAGTGTAGTTACTCTGGTGAAATCTCTAGTGTAAGTGCACAAACATGTGTTAGCGCTCAATATAGAGCAATATATTTAACAATACCTAAAAAGGGAAACATAGGCGGGGGAGAAGAAAAAAAAAGGGAGGGGGCAGTGAAGTGTGGGGGAGAGTGAAGCAAAACAGAGAGCAATTAATGTGTTTTATGACCACGTACCCACAACAGGAATACATTATTGAATGCAATTAACCACCAATTAGCTACAAATAGATTTAGTTGCCTGATTTTTAGTCTGTCTAGTCAGGCAAGTGCCATTAGCTATTCAAATATTACTGTTACATATTGCGGGGGCCATAGACACACACAATCAGGACAGACATAGTCCAACAGTCAACTGGCAGTTAGTATATCAGTATGTTATACATACTATTTAGTAGGAGAGTCCCACACACTTCTGCCTAATGAATGTTTTTAATATTATGTTTTCATACTCGTATTTTAATATCGTCTGTTTGCAATTTAATAAAAGTTAAGTATTATTTTGCTACACTAACACTCAACAACGTGAGTGGATTTTTTAACTTAATATTCTAATATAAATATTCCAGTAGACTCAAAAGTTCTTTTTAAGGGGGTCTATACCCCTCTTTTTCTTCTATGTTAAAGATATAATACACAGCACCATCACACATACAATAAAACCTCAATTGGAGAAGATTGTAAAAGAGGTATAAGAATAAAATACAAGTAGTGCCATTTTCACAGATGCTGCTTTGTTAGATGATTTATGTTTCTACACTGAAAATATAAAAGGGAATAAGATGCGTTCAACCTATAGACTTCCATAAGATAAACACATATCAGCTTAGATATCCTGACAGGGAGCTCAGATCATATACCAAGTGCCAGTACATAGTGTGACTATCATGCACATATTCCCTGCTCCTGGCCTGCCTGGCTGCCGCCTTATATGTTCCTATTTACACATTTTGCAATAACTATATTAAAGCAAAGCTAATAAATAAAATGGAATCACAAAATAAATGAAGATGAGATATTTCAGACAATAAATACTTAAAGTAATTGGACTTAAAGTAATTGGATAGGGTTGGGGTGTCATACTTCCTTTACCTTTATGAGACTAGATTGCTCTGGGCTAAAATAATTTATATCTGGATAATGATATACTTGATTGACAGGTATGTTGAGCAGATTGCAAAACCCCACCACTAGGGAGCACCTTTTACCCCCAAAGTTAAATTATAAAAAGAAATCCAATGAAGTCTTTATGTTAACAAATTATGCAGATATATAAACTGACCATAATCTATAATGACTGTAACACACACAGATTATACAAACAGCTTTACGCACTGTTAAACATTTGTCTACCATATCAGCTTCCTGATGCGCCCCACCACAAACTGGGATCTACACTCTTGGACCCAGTGGATATGGGTCCACTGGGTCCAAGTGGAATATCTTAAAGGAATTCTTATTGGCTATTGAATGAGGGTGGGGCGTGAATAAGTACATTTGTAATGAGGTTGCATTTCCAATGAGGAACCTTTTGGTTTAGAGCAGCTCTGGAAAAATCTATTTTTTTAATTTGATTATGGAAAAATCTATTTTTTTTTAATTTGATTACTTGAATAATCAGCATAATATTCCTCTCACGCATTTAAAAGTTTATGATCTGGAAAATAAAGCTTTTATTACAATACTGTGAAACAATTATTTCAAGAATCCTTCTAATATTATTCATGTAGGAAAATATATTCCAGCAGACAAAACAGCAGAGAAAATAAGGATTTGCTTTAAATTATTATTGTTAAGTCATTTGTTGTTTAAATCTAATATTTTTTTTAAAGAATTTTAGCAAAGATTTAAGTTTTTGTAATTATAATTTAGATACCTTTAAGTATAATCGCAAATAAAAAACAAAACATCAAACGGGATTATATATATATATATATATATATATATATATATATATATATATATATATATATATATATATATATATATATATATATATATATATATATAAAATCTGAATAAAAATTGTAGGGTAAGTTAACTGTACCTAATGTTTTTTTTTTTATCATTCTTCTATTGGTTCGAGGAATTTAGTAGTTCTGTGTTCAAGTCGGAAGGTATCTGTCAGAAATGTTGCTTATGACATATAAAATCTGTTTTTTAAAGTTAGTCAGTTAACATAAGATTTTTTTCTAAAACTCTCATTTGTACATGATATCTAATATCATGTATACATAAACACAAACATACACATAAAACACTAGAACACACACACATGGCCATACAAACACATACGCATACATATCATACACATATACACACATATGCATACACAGACAAATACACTTATGCATGCACACACATACACTTACACACATATATACGCATGCATACAGACCTACTCACAAACATAATTATATGGGAATTATAATAAATTGTATGCTGTTACCTGGACACTATTCAAAGAAACAAAATGAACACCTAGAAAAGAACTGCCATGTCAACATCACAGTTAGTTAAATAGAACTAATATTTTGACCTTATTAAAAAAATGTTCCAACATCATAGATAGGGTTGCCAACCCTCCCGTATTTCCCGAGTTCTCCCGTATATTAATTTATTTTTTTAATTTCTCCCGGCTCCAGTATTTACCCTCTGAAAGGATAAAGGATAAGTTTCTCCTGGTCCATCCCTGGCTGTAAAAATGTGTGGGGGGAAATCTTCCATTACATAAAGTATATTTTTTGTACATATATTTTTTTATGACCAAATCACTGCCAATTAGACACGTAATGACAGACAAGGCCACATAGCATATTGGCAGTCTGGCTGGGTTTGGATAATTGTGTTAGTGACAATACCATACTCACAATTTAATCTTGAGTGTAGTCAAACTTGAAAATTTTGTAAATGCAGTAATATCAAACACAGTGGTACTGATGCAGTAATATCAAACACAGTAGTACTGATGCAGTAATATCAAACACAGTGGTACTAATGCAGTAATATCAAACACAGTGGTACTAATGCAGTAATATCAAACACAGTAGTACTGATGCAGTAATATAAAACACTGTAGTACTGATGCAGTAATATCAAACACAGTGGTACTGATGCAGTAATATCACACACAGTGGTACTGATGCAGTAATATCAAACACAGTGGTACTGATGCAGTAATATCAAACACAGTGGTACTGATGCAGTAATATCACACACAGTGGTACTGATGCAGTAATATCAAACACATTAGTACTGATGCAGTAATATCAAACACAGTGGTACTGATGCAGTAATATCAAACACAGTGGTACTGATGCAGTAATATCAAACACATTAGTACTAATGCAGTAATATCAAACACAGTAGTACTGATGCAGTAATATAAAACACTGTAGTACTGATGCAGTAATATCAAACACAGTGGTACTGATGCAGTAATATAAAACACAGTGGTACTGATGCAGTAATATCAAACACAGTGGTACTAATGCAGTAATATCAAACACAGTGGTACTGATGCAGTAATATCAAACACAGTAGTACTGATGCAGTAATATCACACACAGTGGTACTGATGCAGTAATATCAAACACATTAGTACTGATGCAGTAATATCAAACACAGTGGTACTGATGCAGTAATATCAAACACAGTGGTACTGATGCAGTAATATCAAACACAGTGGTACTGATGCAGTAATATCAAACACAGTGGTACTGATGCAGTGATATCAAACACAGTGGTACTGATGCAGTAATATCAAACACAGTGGTACTAATGCAGTAATATCAAACACAGTGGTACTGCTGCAGTAAAATCAAACACAGTGGTACTAATGCAGTAATTTTATAATGCAGTAATTTATATATATAAATATAAAATCTGAATAAAAATTGTAGGGTAAGTTAACTGTACCTAATGTTTTTTTTTTTATCATTCTTCTATTGGTTCGAGGAATTTAGTAGTTCTGTGTTCAAGTCGGAAGGTATCTGTCAGAAATGTTGCTTATGACATATAAAATCTGTTTTTTAAAGTTAGTCAGTTAACATAAGATTTTTTTCTAAAACTCTCATTTGTACATGATATCTAATATCATGTATACATAAACACAAACATACACATAAAACACTAGAACACACACACATGGCCATACAAACACATACGCATACATATCATACACATATACACACATATGCATACACAGACATATACAATTATGCATGCACACACATACACTTACACACATATATACGCATGCATACAGACCTACTCACAAACATAATTATATGGGAATTATAATAAATTGTATGCTGTTACTTGGACACTATTCAAAGAAACAAAATGAACACCTAGAAAAGAACTGCCATGTCAACATCACAGTTAGTTAAATAGAACTAATATTTTGACCTTATTAAAAAAATGTTCCAACATCATAGATAGGGTTGCCAACCCTCCCGTATTTCCCGAGTTCTCCCGTATATTTATTTATTTTTTTAATTTCTCCCGTCTCCAGTATTTACCCTCTGAAAGGATAAAGGATAAGTTTCTCCTGGTCCATCCCTGGCTGTAAAAATGTGTGGGGGGAAATCTTCCATTACATAAAGTATATTTTTTGTACATATATTTTTTTATGACCAAATCACTGCCAATTAGACACGTGATGACAGACAAGGCCACATAGCATATTGGCAGTCTGGCTGGGTTTCGATTATTGTGTTAGTGACAATACCATACTCACAATTTAATCTTGAGTGTAGTCAAACTTGAAAATGTTGTAAATGCAGTAATATCAAACACAGTGGTACCGATGCAGTAATATCAAACACAGTGGTACTAATGCAGTAATATCAAACACAGTGGTACTAATGCAGTAATATCAAACACAGTGGTACTAATGCAGTAATATAAAACACAGTGGTACCGATGCAGTAATATCAAACACAGTGGTACTAATGCAGTAATATCAAACACAGTGGTACTGATGCAGTAATATCAAACACAGTGGTACTGATGCAGTAATATAAAACACAGTGGTACTGATGCAGTAAAATCAAACACAGTGGTACTGATGCAGTAATATCAAACACAGTGGTACTGAGGCAGTAATATCAAACACAGTGGTACTGATGCAGTAATATCAAACACAGTGGTACTGATGCAGTAATATAAAACACAGTGGTACTGATGCAGTAATATCAAACACAGTGGTACTGATGCAGTAATATCAAACACAGTGGTACTAATGCAGTAATATCAAACACAGTGGTACTGTTGTGCAGTAATATCAAACACAGTGGTACTGATGCAGTAATATAAAACACAGTGCTACTGATGCAGTAATATCAAACACAGTGGTACTGATGCAGTAATATCAAACACAGTGGTACTAATGCAGTAATATCAAACACAGTGGTACTGATGCAGTGATATCAAACACAGTGGTACTGATGCAGTAATATCAAACACAGTGGTACTGATGCAGTAATATCAAACACAGTGGTACTAATGCAGTAATATAAAACACAGTGGTACTGATGCAGTAATATCAAACACAGTGGTACTGATGCAGTAATATTAAACACAGTAGTACTGATGCAGTAATATCAAACTCTGTGGTACTAATGCAGTAATATCAAACACAGTGTACTGATGCAGTAATATCAAACACAGTGGTACTGATGCAGTAATATCAAACACAGTGGTACTAATGCAGTAATATAAAACACAGTGGTACTGATGCAGTAATATCAAACACAGTGGTACTGATGCAGTAATATTAAACACAGTAGTACTGATGCAGTAATATCAAACTCTGTGGTACTAATGCAGTAATATCAAACACAGTGGTACTGATGCAGTAATATCAAACACAGTGGTACTGATGCAGTGATATCAAACACAGTGGTACTGATGCAGTAATATCAAACACAGTGGTACTAATGCAGTAATATCAAACACAGTGGTACTGATGCAGTAAAATCAAACACAGTGGTACTGATGCAGTAATATCAAACACAGTGGTACTCATGCAGTAATATCAAACACAGTGGTACTGATGCAGTAATATCAAACACAGTGGTACTAATGCAGTAATATAAAACACAGTGGTACTGATGCAGTAATATAAAACACAGTGGTACTGATGCAGTAATATCAAACACAGTGGTACTAATGCAGTAATATGAAACACAGTGGTACTGATGCAGTAATATAAAACACAGTGGTACTGATGCAGTAATATCAAACACAGTGGTACTGATGCAGTAATATAAAACACAGTGGTACTGATGCAGTAATATCAAACACAGTGGTACTGATGCAGCAATATCAAACACAGTGGTACTGATGCAGTAATATCAAACACAGTGGTACTTATGCAGTAATATCAAACACAGTGGTACTGATGCAGTAATATCAAACACAGTGGTACTGATGCAGTAATATAAAACACAGTGGTACTGATGCAGTAATTTCAAACACAGTAGTACTGATGCAGTAATATCAAACACAGTGGTACTAATGCAGTAATATCAAACACAGTGGTACTGATGCAGTAATATCAAACACAGTGGTACTGATGCAGTAATATCAAACACAGGGGTACTGATGCAGTAATATCACACACAGTGGTACTGATGCAGTAATATCAAACACATTAGTACTGATGCAGTAATATCAAACACTGTGGTACTGATGCAGTAATATCAAACACAGTGGTACTGATGCAGTAATATCAAACACAGTGGTACTAATGAAGTAATATCAAACACAGTGGTACTAATGCAGTAATATCAAACACAGTGGTACTGATGCAGTAAAATCAAACACAGTGGTACTGATGCAGTAATATTAAATACAGTGGTACTAATACAGTAATATCAAACACAGTGGTACTGATGCAGTAATATCAAACACAGTGGTACTGATGCAGTAATATCAAACACAGTGGTACTAATGCAGTAATATCAAACACAGTGGTACTAATGCAGTAATATCAAACACATTAGTACTGATGCAGTAATATCAAACACTGTGGTACTGATGCAGTAATATCAAACACAGTGGTACTGATGCAGTAATATCAAACACAGTGGTACTAATGAAGTAATATCAAACACAGTGGTACTAATGAAGTAATATCAAACACAGTGGTACTGATGCAGTAAAATCAAACACAGTGGTACTGATGCAGTAATATTAAATACAGTGGTACTAATACAGTAATATCAAACACAGTGGTACTGATGCAGTAATATCAAACACAGTGGTACTAATGCAGTAATATAAAACACAGTGGTACTGATGCAGTAATATCAAACACAGTGGTACTGATGCAGTAATATCAAACACAGTGGTACCGATGCAGTAATATCAAACACAGTGGTACTAATGCAGTAATATCAAACACAGTGGTACTAATGCAGTAATATCAAACACAGTGGTACTAATGCAGTAATATAAAACACAGTGGTACCGATGCAGTAATATCAAACACAGTGGTACTAATGCAGTAATATCAAACACAGTGGTACTGATGCAGTAATATCAAACACAGTGGTACTGATGCAGTAATATAAAACACAGTGGTACTGATGCAGTAAAATCAAACACAGTGGTACTGATGCAGTAATATCAAACACAGTGGTACTGAGGCAGTAATATCAAACACAGTGGTACTGATGCAGTAATATCAAACACAGTGGTACTGATGCAGTAATATAAAACACAGTGGTACTGATGCAGTAATATCAAACACAGTGGTACTGATGCAGTAATATCAAACACAGTGGTACTAATGCAGTAATATCAAACACAGTGGTACTGTTGTGCAGTAATATCAAACACAGTGGTACTGATGCAGTAATATAAAACACAGTGCTACTGATGCAGTAATATCAAACACAGTGGTACTAATGCAGTAATATCAAACACAGTGGTACTGATGCAGTAATATCAAACACAGTGGTACTAATGCAGTAATATCAAACACAGTGGTACTGATGCAGTAATATCAAACACAGTGGTACTAATGCAGTAATATAAAACACAGTGGTACTGATGCAGTAATATCAAACACAGTGGTACTGATGCAGTAATATTAAACACAGTAGTACTGATGCAGTAATATCAAACTCTGTGGTACTAATGCAGTAATATCAAACACAGTGTACTGATGCAGTAATATCAAACACAGTGGTACTGATGCAGTAATATCAAACACAGTGGTACTAATGCAGTAATATAAAACACAGTGGTACTGATGCAGTAATATCAAACACAGTGGTACTGATGCAGTAATATTAAACACAGTAGTACTGATGCAGTAATATCAAACTCTGTGGTACTAATGCAGTAATATCAAACACAGTGGTACTGATGCAGTAATATCAAACACAGTGGTACTGATGCAGTGATATCAAACACAGTGGTACTGATGCAGTAATATCAAACACAGTGGTACTAATGCAGTAATATCAAACACAGTGGTACTGATGCAGTAAAATCAAACACAGTGGTACTGATGCAGTAATATCAAACACAGTGGTACTCATGCAGTAATATCAAACACAGTGGTACTGATGCAGTAATATCAAACACAGTGGTACTAATGCAGTAATATAAAACACAGTGGTACTGATGCAGTAATATAAAACACAGTGGTACTGATGCAGTAATATCAAACACAGTGGTACTAATGCAGTAATATGAAACACAGTGGTACTGATGCAGTAATATAAAACACAGTGGTACTGATGCAGTAATATCAAACACAGTGGTACTGATGCAGTAATATAAAACACAGTGGTACTGATGCAGTAATATCAAACACAGTGGTACTGATGCAGTAATATCAAACACAGTGGTACTGATGCAGCAATATCAAACACAGTGGTACTGATGCAGTAATATCAAACACAGTGGTACTTATGCAGTAATATCAAACACAGTGGTACTGATGCAGTAATATCAAACACAGTGGTACTGATGCAGTAATATAAAACACAGTGGTACTGATGCAGTAATTTCAAACACAGTAGTACTGATGCAGTAATATCAAACACAGTGGTACTAATGCAGTAATATCAAACACAGTGGTACTGATGCAGTAATATCAAACACAGTGGTACTGATGCAGTAATATCAAACACAGGGGTACTGATGCAGTAATATCACACACAGTGGTACTGATGCAGTAATATCAAACACATTAGTACTGATGCAGTAATATCAAACACTGTGGTACTGATGCAGTAATATCAAACACAGTGGTACTGATGCAGTAATATCAAACACAGTGGTACTAATGAAGTAATATCAAACACAGTGGTACTAATGCAGTAATATCAAACACAGTGGTACTGATGCAGTAAAATCAAACACAGTGGTACTGATGCAGTAATATTAAATACAGTGGTACTAATACAGTAATATCAAACACAGTGGTACTGATGCAGTAATATCAAACACAGTGGTACTAATGCAGTAATATAAAACACAGTGGTACTGATGCAGTAATATCAAACACAGTGGTACTGATGCAGTAATATCAAACACAGTGGTACTGATGCAGTAATATAAACACAGTGGTACTGATGCAGTAATATAAACACAGTGGTACTGATGCAGTAATATCAAACACAGTGGTAATGATGCAGTAATATCAAACACAGTTGTACTGAAGCAGTAATATAAACACAGTGGTACTGATGCAGTAATATCAAACACAGTGGTAATGATGCAGTAATATCAAACACAGTGGTAATGATGCAGTAATATCAAACACAGTGGTACTGATGCAGTAATATAAACACAGTGGTACTGATGCAGTAATATCAAACACAGTGGTAATGATGCAGTAATATCAAACACAGTGGTACTGATGCAGTAATATCAAACACAGTGGTACTAATGCAGTAATATCAAACACAGTGGTACTGATGCAGTAATATCAAACACAGTGGTACTGATGCAGTAATATCAAACACAGTGGTACTGATGCAGTAATATCAAACACAGTGGTACTGATGCAGTAATATCAAACACAGTTGTACTGAAGCAGTAATATCAAACACAGTGGTACTGATGCAGTAATATCAAACACAGTGGTACTGATGCAGTAATATCAAACACAGGGGTACTGATGCAGTAATATCAAACACAGTGGTACTGATGCAGTAATATCAAACACAGTGGTACTGATGCAGTAATATCAAACACAGGGGTACTGATGCAGTAATATCAAACACAGTGGTACTGATGCAGTAATATCACACACAGTGGTACTAATGCAGTAATATAAAACACAGTGGTACTAATGCAGTAATATCAAACACAGTGGTACTGATGCAGTAATATCAAACACAGTGGTACTGATGCAGTAATATAAAACACAGTGGTACTGATGCAGTGATATCAAACACAGTGGTACTGATGCAGTGATATCAAACACAGTGTTACTAATGCAGTAATATCAAACACAGTGGTACGGATGCAGTAATATCAAACACAGTGGTACTGATGCAGTAATATCAAACACAGTGGTACTTATGCAGTAATATCAAACACAGTGGTACTAATGCAGTAATATAAAACACAGTGGTACTGATGCAGTAATATAAAACACAGTGGTACTGATGCAGTGATATCAAACACAGTGGTACTGATGCAGTGATATCAAACACAGTGGTACTGATGCAGTCATTAATGCTCTCTGTATTACATTACGGCACATTAAACTTGTGGGTACGTCTTAAAATGAAATTAGGTCTTTAACACTCTCTGTTTAGATACAGGTTGAGTATAATGTCCTTCAACCCCTTTCATGCAAAAAAAACCCCAAAAAAAACCATGAATCAGAGCATCTCATTTTGAGGCACTTTTCAATTTTTTTCTGTTAACAAATTTGCTTTGTTCTCTTGTGATGCTTTGTTGCCATACCTTGGTATTCTCAGGAGCAGCAATGCAATCTGGGAGCTAGACTAGCTGCCGATTGGTTACAAATCTGTTTGTCACTGTAATTTACTTTAAACCTTTCAGAATGTGTCTAAGTCCCCCCACACATTTCCTTTTATGGCTGTATCTATATCTACCATTGATTTGGTAGAATGCAAGACTTTCACAGTCATTATCTGCTGGAGCAGGCCTAGAAGCAAATAAGCTACTGTGAACTCAAGGGAAATACAATGGCATCTACTTAGTTATCAAGCCGTCAACTTTCTTGCATTCGCTGGCACCAATACGCTCGCCTAAGATCGCCTAACATCGCTGCCGCGGACCTGAATACGTTCTCCAAAGTTACCAAAAAAGCTGTCAAAAAGCCACGCACCAAGTAAGGGGGCGATGAGCAGCAGATTGTTGTTAACTAACAGTCATCGATCTCGCTGCTCTTCGGCTTTTTTTTCAGCTTTCTTGGTACCCTGTCACTAAACACCCACACTATACTATACTGTTTAACCCCTATACCGCCGCTCCCGGACCCCGCCGCAACTAAATAAAGTTATTAACCCCTAAAACGCTGCACCCGGAGCCCACCACCACCTACATTATACATATAAACCCCTAAGCTTCCGCCCCTATACCGCTGCCACCTACATAAAGTTATTAACCCCTATCCTGCTGCTCCTGGACCTCGCCGCAACTAAATAAAGTGTTTAACTCCTAAACCGCCACTCCTGGAACCCGCAGCAACTAAATAAAGTGTTTAACCCCTAAACCGCCGCTCCCGGAGACCACCGCCACCTACATTATACATATTAACCCTTAATCTTCCGCCCCCTATACCGCCGCCACCTACATAAAGTTATTAACCCCTATCCTGCCGCTCCCAGACCCCACCGCAACTAAATAAAGTGTTTAACCCCTAAACCGCCGCTCCCGGAGCCCACCGCCACCTACATTATATTTATTAACCCCTAATCTGCCCCCTCTACACCGCTGCCACCTACATGATATTTATTAACCCATAATCTACCCCCCCTACACCGCTGCCACTATATTAAATGTATTAACCCCTAAACCTAAGTCTAACACTAACCCTAACACCCCCTAACTTAAATATAATTTAAATAAATCGAAATAAACTATTCTATTTAAAACTAAATACTTACCTATAAAATAAACCCTAAGATAGCTACAATGTAACTATTTAATAACTACCTAGTTAAAATAAATACAAAAGTAACTGTAAAATAACACTACACTATAATTAAATTAATTACCTACATTAACTACAATTAACTACAATAAAAAAAAAAAAAAATAATAAAAAAAAATAAAAAAAAATCTAAAGTACAAAAAACAAACAAACACTAAATTACAGAAAATAATAAAATAATTACAAGATTTTTAAACTAATAACACCTAATCTAATCCCCCTAACAAAATAAAAAAGCCCCCCAAAATAATAAAAGCCCTTCCCTACAAAAAGGGCTTTTTGCAGGGCATTTCCCCAAAGTAATCACCTCATTTACCTAAAAAAAAATACAATACCCCCCAACATTAAAACCCACCACCCACACACCCAACCCTACTCTAAAACCCACCCAATCCCCTCTTAAAAAAACTAACACTAACCCCTTGAAGATCACCTTAATTCTGATTGGCTGATAGAATTCTATCAGCCAATCGGAATTCAAGGGACGCCATCTTGGATGACGTCATTTAAAGGAACCGTCATTCAGTCATCAGATGTCATTAGAAGAGGATGCTCCACATCGGATGTCTTGAAGATGGACCCGCTCCGCGCCGGATGGATGAAGATAGAAGATGCCGCCTGGATGAAGACTTCTGCCCATCTGGAGGACCTCTTCTGCCAGGCTTGGATAAAGACTTCTGCCCATCTGGAGGTCCACTTTGCCCGGCTTCATGGAGGACTTCGGCCCGGTTGGGTGAAGACTTCTCAAGGTAGGGTGATCTTCAAGGGGTTAGTGTTAGGTTTTATTAAGGGGGTATTGAGTGGGTTTTAGAGTAGGGTTGAGTGTGTGGGTGGTGGGTTTTAATGTTGGGGGTATTGTACTTTTTTTACAGGTAAAAGAGCTGATTACTTTGGGGCAATGCCCCACAAAAGGCCCTTTTAAGGGCTATTCGAAATTTAGTATAGGATAGGGATTTTTATTATTTTTTTTTGGGGGGGGGCTTTTTTATTTTATTAGGGGATTAGATTAGGTGTAATTAGTTTAAAAAAACTGTAATTATTTTATTATTTTCTGTAATTTAGTGTTTGTTTTTTTGTACTTTAGATAATTGTTTTTAATTGTATTTAGTTGTATTTAGTTTACTTAATTTATTTAATTATAGTGTAGATTTAGGTGTAATTGTAACTTAGGTTAGGTTTTATTTTACAGGTATATTTGTATTTATTTTAAATAGGAAGTTATTAAATAGTTAATAACTATTTAGTAACTATTCTACCTAGTTAAAATAAATACAAACTTGCCTGTAAAATAAAAATAAACCCTAAGCTAGCTACAATGTAACTATTAGTTATATCGTAGCTATCTTAGGGTTTATTTTATAGGTAAGTATTTAGTTTTAAATAGGAATAATTTATTTTGATTTATTTAAATTATATTTAAGTTAGGGGGTGTTAGGGCTAGTGTTAGACTTGGGTTTAGGGGTTTATACATTTAATATAGTGGCGGCGGTGTAGGGGGGCAGATTAGGGGTTAATAAATATAATGTAGGTGGCGGTGGGCTCTGGGAGCGGCGGTTTAGGGGTTAAACACTTTATTGAGTTGCGACGGGGTCCCGGAGCGGAGGTTTAGGGGTTAATAAGTATAATGTAGGTGGCGGCGGTGTAGGGGGGGTCAGATTAGGGGTGTTTAGACTCGGGGTACATGTTAGGGTGTTAGGTGTACACGTTCCCATAGGAATCAATGGGATATTGGGACGCAGCGAACATAAGCTTTCACTGCTTTCCGACTCCCATTGATTCCTATGGCATCCGCCACCTCCAGGGAGGTGGATTGAAAACCAGGTATGCTGGGCCGGAATAGTGCTGAGCGTACCTGGTGGAAATTTGATAACTTCCAAAAGTAGTCAGATAGTGCCGAACTTGCGTTCGGAACATCTGTAGTGAAGTAAGCATCGATCTGTGTCGGACTAAGTCCGGCGGATCATATGTTACGTCACTAAATTCTAATTTTGCCGGTCTGTAGGGATTGATAACTAAGGCGAATCAGGCTCGCCACAAATACGCTGCGGAATACCAGCATATTTGCAGTTGATGGCTTGATAAATGCATGCCAATGCCTGTGTTTCTGTTGCTAAACACTGATAGGGGGGGGGGGGGTCAGACTATTCCAGACAGCATGACTTTGTAACTAATTTTGCTTATTTTTGAAAATTATTTTAAAATACTTGCCAGCAATTTTTATGCAAACTATTTTACTTAAGTAGCCCTTTTAGGATATGCACAGATCTTAACATGTTTTATGGCACTTTGTTGTTTGTTGTTTACTGCAGTAAACAAGTGTCCGTTGCATCCAACTTTTAATTACCCATTTTTTGTCTACTATGTAATGTTAACTCACTGATTTCCTAAATGTAGCAAAACGTCTTTAATTATTGAATGAAGCGTGTTTAACTAATGCAGTTTGTCTGTGTTTAGTTTTTATTTTTAGGCATGAAATTTTGTCGATTAAAAAATCTCCCTTATTTTTTCAAAAACCGTTGGCAACCCTGATCATAGAGAAAGAGTATGTTACAGCAGAAGTCTTCCTAATCCCATGCTATGGTAATATGAAGTAGAAAGCAGCACCAAATTGTAGAGATATTAATTCCTTTTTTTCATCAGAGACATAAAAACAAACAACATTTCGGTCAGCACCTGACCTTAATCATGTTGTATGTACAAATGCCTATAACCACTCCTTAAGTAGCCATAATGGGTGGAGTCACTACTACCTGTCTAGGTGTTCTGCTAATTGTTAACCCTTTCTACACAGGCCGGGATAGTTTTCTTCACACTCCCTCTAGTGGTTAGGCACGTCATCTTATCAATCTATATAGACCTGAAAAACATAATATATACATGCAACTTTACATCAATATTAATATACATATTATTTCAGCAAAAGATTATTATTACTTCAGAAAAAATTAGTTCAAGAAATTACAATTTAAATACACAGTCTCCCTATATAGACAAAAATAATCAGTTTACAAAAGTGTTTTAACAAACAATCTATATGTTAGTGTTTCATCACATCTAGTTAATGGTAACTTGCTAGTCTATGGTATGAGATAGACTGGCAAGTTACCATTAACTAGACAGGTAGTAGTGACTCCACCCATTATGGCTACTTAAAGGACTATTAAACCCCAAATTTTTCTTTCATGATTCAGACAGAGAATACAACTTTCAACAACATTCCAATTTACTTCTATTATCTAATTTGCTTCTTTCTTTAGATATCCATTGTTGAAGAAATAGCAATGCACACGGGTCAGCCAATCACATGAGGCATTTATGTGCAGTTACCAATCAGCAGATACTGAGCCTATCTAGATATGCTTTTCAGGAAAGAATATCAAGAGAATTAAGCAAATTAGATAATAGAAGTAAATTAGAAAGTTGTTTACAATTGTATTCTCTATCTGAATCATGAAAGATTTTTTTGGGGTTTAATGTTCCTTTAAGGAGTGGTTATAGGCATTTGTACATACAGCATGATTAAGGTCAGGTGCTGACCGAAACGTCGTTTGTTTTTATGTCTCTGATGAATAAAAGGAATTAATATCTCTACAATTTGGTGCTGCTTTCTACTTCATATTACAGAATATTATTGGGGTTAGTGCATGAACCCCTATAGTGTGCACCTGTTGTCTGGAGGTGAGTGCTGGGCTTACTTTTTATTTTACATCCCATGCTATGGTAGAAAGGGCTATGAGATTCATATAATTCAATAAACCTACACAACACAATGATACTCATTTCTATTGCTTAATTTGCTACGTTTTTTTGTTTCTCACGTTTGTTCTTTTCTATACTTGTACAATCAAAGGATAAAAGGATAACTTTGACATTATACATTATAATCCTGATAGACATGCGGCAGCTGAGCTCATCTTTCTGCAGCTTAGATTTCCATTAAATTACAATGTAATACTGCTCAACATTTTAAGGTCTCACATAGAAAACAAAGGGAAAACAGAGCAAAAGTTTATTAAACATAGAAGCTGATTAGCCTGATCCAATTTTTACCCTCTTGCAGATTCTTAAATTAATAGTAATCCTATTATTCGATTATTTTATTATATATAATATACAAACACACATTAGTGTTAAAAAAATAGTGGTTACTTAGACATTTCCTTGTTTTTGAAAGAAAAGCAACTATTTTGCCCATTACAATAACATCAAATTGATCAGAAATACAGTGTAGATATTGTTAAGTTGTAAATGACTATTATAGCTGGAAATGGCTGATTTTTTATGGAATATCTACATAGGCGTACAGAGGCCCATTATCAGAAACCATCTGTCCTGTGTTCCAATGGCACGTTGAGTTTGCTAATCCAAGCTTATCATTTAAAAAGGCTAATTGATCATTAGAAAACCCTTTTAGAGGTATGTTAGTACAGCTAAAAACTGTTGTGCTGATTAAAGAAGCAATACAACTGACCTTCATTAGACTAGTTAAGTATCTGGAGCATCAGCAAGTCTAGGATCGATTACAGGCTCAAGATGGCCAGAAACAAATAACTTATGAAACTCATCAGTCTATACTTGTTCTGAGAAATGAAGGCTATTCCATGTGAGAAATTTCTAAGAAACTGAAGATCTCGTGCAACGCTGTGTACTAACCCGTTCACAAAACAGCGCAAACTGGCTCTAACCAGAATAGAAAGAGGAGGGGGAGGCTCCGGTACACAACTGAGCAAGAGAACAAATACATTAAACATAGTCGAGTTTAAGAAACAGACGCCTCACAGGTCCTCGACTGGCAGCTTCATTAAATAGTACCCACAAAATACCAGTCTCAATGGCAACAGTAAAGAGGGCACCCCGGGATTCTTCTAGAACATTTGTGAGACACAGATCAAATGAAAAGATGATGGAGGAGTTCTTTGTACCATCGGGCAAGCATGTTGGAGGCAATGTAATGGTCTGGGGGTGTTTTTATGTTGATGTATACAGGGTAAAAGGGACCTTGAAGAAGGAAGGCTATCACTCCATTGTGCAATGCCCTGCTATACCCTGTCTCTATTGTCAGTGTTGAATACCCCTACGCATTACTCAGCTGAGGATCCGGCTGGAATATTATGTTTACATTAAAATTAGTTTCAAACAAATCACTTGTTACAGAAAAAAAATATTTTGTTTCATCCAAAATAATTTTATGGGAACGTTCAGGTTAACTGAATTTTGCTCTGTTATAGCCAAACCTCTGCTCTTAAGTTTTGAAGACTCATTATCCTCAGGCACACTACTCCAGGGCTAAAGCTGATGTGGTGCCACTTTTTAAAAAGCAAAAGAGGGATAAATCCAGAAGTCTTTTTGTTCCCTGAAGCTGCTCGACGGGAACAACAAGTTGTAGTAAACGGATAATACTAAGATTAGACAAAGGTATTGGGGCCGAATTATCATGCCCCGTGTTTCTGGCGAGCATTCAGGCTCACCGGAAACACAAGTTATGAAGCAGCGGTCTAAAGACTGCTGCTCCATAACCTGTCTGCCTGCTCTGAGGAGGCGGACAGACAATTAACACCCCCTGCTAGTGGCGGATTGGCCGTGAATCTGCAGGGGGCGGCTTTGCACCAGAAGTTCACCAGAACTGCTGGTGCAATGATAAATGCAGAGAGCGTTTGCTGTCGGCATTTATTGATGTGCAGGGGACATGATCCACAATATCGGATCATGTCCGCTCGCACCGTCTTAAATAGGCCCCATTAAGTGGAGTCCCCCAGAGATCAGTAATGTGCCCTGTTCTTTTTACTATTTGTATTAAAGGGACATTAAACCCAATGTTTTTCTTTAATGATTCAGATATAGCATGACATTTTAATCAACTTTCTAATTTACTCCTATTATGAAATTGTATTCATTCTCTTGCTATCTTTATTTAAAAAGCAGGAATGTAAAGCTTAATAGCCAGCTCATTTTTGGTTCAGAACCTGTGTTATGCTTGCTTCTTGGTTTGCTAAATGTAGCCACCAATAAGCAAGCATTATCCATGGTGCTGAACCTAAAATGGGCCGGCTCCTAAGCTTAACATTCCTGCTTTTTAAATAAAAAAACTTCATGCTGTCTGAATCATTAAAGAAAAAATGTGGGTAGTATCCCTTTAATGAATTGGAGCAAGGAAAAAATAGAAACATCACTATGGCCTAGATTACGAGTTTTGCGTTAGCCTTAAAAAGCAGCGTTAAGAGGTCCTAACGCTGCATTTTAACGCCCGCTGGTATTACGAGTCTTGCAGGTACAGGTGTACCGCTCACTTTTCTGGCCAGACTCGGAAATACCGCAAATCCACTTACGTCAATTGCGGATCCTATCTTTTCAATGGGACTTGCATAGCGCCGGTATTACGAGTCTGACAAAAAGTGAGTGGTAGACCCTCTCCTGTCAAGCCTGGTACTGCATTTTAAAGTCAGTAGTTAAGAGTTTTACACTACAACGCCGTAGCATAAAAAACTCATAACTAAAGTGCTAAAAAGTACACTAACACCCATAAACTGCCTATTAACCCCTAAACCGAACCCCCCCCCCCACATCGCAAACACTAAAATAAAATTAATATCATTAACTAAATTATTCCAATTTAAAACTAAATACTTACCTATAAAATAAACCCTAAGCTAGCTACAATATAACTAATAGTTACATTGTATCTATCTTAGGTTTTATTTTTATTTTACAGGCAAGTTTGTATTTATTTTAACTAGGTACAATAGTTATTAAATAGTTATTAACTATTTAATCACTACCTAGCTAAAATAAATACAAATTTACTTGTAAAATTAAACCTAACCTAAGTTACATTAACACCTAAATTAAATACAATTAATTACAATTAAATACAATTATCTAAAGTACAAAAAAAACAAATAAAGAAATTACAAGATTTTTAAACTAATTACACCTAATCTAATCCCCCTAACAAAATAAAAAAAGCCCCCCCAAATAAAAAAAGCCCTACCCTACACTAAATTACAAATAGCCCTTAAAAGGGCCTTTTGCAGGGTATTGCCCCAAACTAATCAGCTCTTTTACCTGAAGAAAAAAAATTACAATTCCCCCCCCAACATTAAAACCCAACACCCACACAACCAACCCTACTCAAAAACCCACCCAATCCCCCCTTAAAAAAACCTAACACTAACCCCCTGATGATCACTTTACTGGGAGACGTCTTCACCCAACCGGGCTAAAGTCCTCAACGAAGCCGGCAGAAGTGGTCCTCCAGACGGGCAGAAGTGGTCCTCCAGAAGGGCAGAAGTCTTCATCCAGACGGCATCTTCTATCTTCATCCATCCAGCACGGAGAGGCTCCATCTTCTAGACATCCGACGCGGAGCATCCTCTTCATCCGACGTCTTCTTGAACAATGATGGTTCGTTTAAGTGATGTCATCCAAGATGGCGTCCCTTCAATTCCTATTGGCTGATAGAATTCTATCAGCCAATCTGAATTAAGGTAGGAAAACCCTATTGGCTGATGCAATAAGCCAATAGGATTGAAGATCAATCCTATTGGCTGTTCCAATCAGCCAATATTATTGAGCTCACATTATATTGGCTGATTGGTAAATTATTGTACCTAGTTAAAATAAATACAAACTTGCCTGTAAAATAAAAATAAACCCTAAGCTAGCTACAATGTAACTATTAGTTATATTTTAGATAGCTTAGGGTTTATTTTATAGGTAAGTATTTAGTTTTAAATAGGAATTATTTAGTTAATTGTAGTAATTTTATTTAGATTTATTTAAATTATATTTAAGTTAGGGGGGTTAGGGTTAGGGTTAGACTTAGGTTTAGGGGTTAATAACTTTATTATAGTGGTGGCGACATTGTGGGCGGCAGATTAAGGGTTAATAAATGTAGTTAGGTTAGGTTGCGGTGACATTGGGGTTGATAAATTAGGGGTTAATAAATATAATGTAGGTGTCGGCGATGTTGGGGCAGCAGATTAGGGGTTCATAAGTATAATGTAGGTTGCGGCGGTGTCCGGAGCGGCAGATTAGGGGTTACTTATATAATGTAGGTGGCGGCGATGTCGGGGGCGGCAGATTAGGGGTTAATAAGTGTAAGATTAGGGGTGTTTAGACTCAGGGTTCATGTTAGGGTGTTAGGTGTAGACATAAGTTTTATTTCCCAAGAAGGATGTGGTGGTAAACTGAGCGCTAGTGCAATGCCTAAAGCTCACTGACAGAAGTCCCCTAGCGGACTACAAAATAACAGAATAAGAAGAATGAGAGTGAGCGCTATAAGCTGAATAGGCTGGGACCACTGTTAACTAAAATAATATTTAAAAGTATAGTTTAATATATCATATTAATACACAATATAAATCAGAAATACAATAAAATAGGTTAAAACATTAAAACCTACATGGATCCATGAAAATTATATAAACACTAAATCTATAAAATATAATAAATAATATAAAAACAATGTTGTTACGATGTTAAGGCAGAGAGTGTGTCAAATGCATATATAGGGGACTAATCCATTAACAAAGGATAATCATATGGTGCTGGACCAATAAATTATGACAATAATAAGAGTGGCAAAGAGCCAAATTAAAACATATATATATAAAAAATAGTGTCCTAAACAAAAATAGATATAAAAATATATAAAAACAATGAGATGCAGGGCGGAGCTAGCCACTGCAGTGAATGGCCGCAAGTTTACAGAGCTCCTGGCTCTAGATCTATTAAAGGGGTTTATTTATCTCTTTTCTCAACCCTAAATCACTGAGGGACGGATCCCAAACTTATCAACATCTCAAGAACGAGTTTGGGAGCATTACACAGCTATATGTAATCTGACTAGATATTGAAACAAGGTAAACTGTGCGGAGACCCAGACAATTGAAAAATCCAAGATGGCGACTACCTCGTGTGAGAGGGAAATCAGGATCATGCTAGATATCCACTTTTTTAACCTACAACAAGCACTTGTAGAAGCGTTTGAGCAGGAGATACCAGTAACAGCAACCCTATATCATCAAGAGAAGTCTCAGAGCCCTCCCAAGGATAACATCTACAATTGTCCTACCTCCTGTGCATGGGAGACTGATTATGCCGGAGTATCCCTTCTATCAAGTGGATAGTTCTTGCCTAGCTCACGGACTTCGGTTGAGGCGGTTGCCTTTCTAAACAACACGGCATCCTGGTTTATGGGGCAGCTCGTTCAGCCGCAGATACGTACCGGACCCTTGCAACTTGGAGAAGCCTCTCCTTCACTTTCCCCCTTTGTGGTTCGTGAGGTGGGTGATGTTGTGGCTCCGTTAAGCAGTGAAGATCATCTTTTGTCTATGCGCAGAGATCCCGATTGTCAGCTCAAGATGCGGAGGGGTGAGCTTGGTATTACCCGGAGCAATGTTTTTATGCCTCTTGCAAGTGTGTGGCCCTATTTCTGTGCCCTTGATGACTTTCCTCATCTGTTGGTGAATGTGGGTCGAGAGCCCAATTACCCTGTTTGTGGCCTAGTTCACCTCTTTCAATTATTGTCTATCAGACTGAGCGGACCCAAACACGGCATTGGCTGACTATATGATGGAACTGATCTTTCCTTTGTTTCTACAAAATGGAACTCCTGCTCTCATGTTTAATAAGAAGAACTACCTTGTGTATATGGGTGTCTTTTAACTGTTCTATTCTGTGTTATTTAATCATATATGAGAGTCACCCTCTATTTAATCTCAGCTTACATAACTAAGCATTAGTGGGAGACTATCCAGTCTATTTGAACCCCCTACATAATATAATACTATAAGTACTGTTGGGGTCTCTATATATCTGTCTCTACATATCTTAAAGGGGCTGTTTCTGAGGACTACATAGTCTGAGGTGTATAGTCCTTTGATATGCATATATGTAGAATTGTTCTTTTTATAGTTTAACATATGTGTGCATGTTGGTTAAATCTCCTTTATATATATATGTGTGTGAGTTTGTTTGTTGCACCATGCTTTGTTTAAGAGCTGACTTAATATTCACAACACACCACTTATTTTAACGGATCTCCCCCATTAGATTGCATGATAATAGCATTGAAGTCTATCTGAATTGCTAGACGATTCTGTACATATATGTATTCCTTTATGTAGATTATGAAGGGTTCACAATGTGTTTTTGATTTGTTGTCTTATGTTATATTATATGGCTTTTGCAGGCTAACAGCTACATGTACTACTTTGCAATCATAGATAATCCCAACATCAGATCTTTTAAAAACCTTGTTGTGGACATGGAGAAAGCTAGTTGTAGGATCTATCTAGAGCTGGTTTTAACAGATTTTCCTGCCGATGGGCATAGGGCCCGTGCCTGGATGCAGGACCACACAAGCTAATTCTGAAGGTCCAGTTATTTTCTATGTTGGAAGCTTCATGTGTCCCTATATACCCTTATTAATGATTACTGCAAAAGTCCAACCTTATCAAGAGCTTAGAGAAGTTTTCTGTGCAGATATCACTTTAGCTTCTTTAAAAGAAAAAAGAGAAAGGGGGAAAAAAATAAACAAAGAAAAAATGGAAAGAATTTTTTTAAAGCATAGCTAACTCATATTTATGTTTCTAACCCTTACAATACCCTACACAAGGTGTGTGATTATAGCATTGAATTGAAACTACTAAGTCCACTGTTTAGACCGCACTTGGTTGGCAAGCTATATATAACATTATATGTCTGTTATGTGACCATGGTGTTGAACTTAATATTTTTGCAGCTCCCATAATAGTTTCGATTTTTTTTTTTTATATATAGCTCCCCCCTCCCACCAATACACTCTGGCATCCGTAATTATGCTTGAAGTGTTTTAATGCGGTTTCCCTAGATAAATACCACAAATGTAATCCTATTTCACTTTATAACTTATATATCTTTTTTTTTCTCTCCCATGTATTGAAGTCAGAGCCTCATGTTCTTGTTTCATATTAAAATCCTGTGCATTCTTTAGCAAGAAATCTATGTTTATATACGTTAAATTACATGGCGGTTCTACTTCTACTTATTCATTTATTTTCCCTCATTGTAAATGACTTATATGTTATTCTCCTTACTGCGGGAAGGTACTCTTTCTTTCATACAGCTTTCATATGATATCACCTATTTTCACTTTGTCAACAACCTTTAAAGTTATCCAGAAATTGTAATATCTTCGTGTTGTTTCTATTGTTGTTCACTATTTCTAAGAAAAATGTAAAATTATGAGGTTCACTCTTCAGATAAAATTTTATACATATAGCAGGTTATCTGATATTCTCCTACACTAAATGCTCAAGATATTATGGGAACAGACGCAGCTTTTATGCGCCTACTTTGGATATATATCGTAAATTGTTGTTGTGCTATGATTTATATCTTGCCAATGATAACTGTCTGTATGCCTATATGAGAACCTCAATAAAAACTATTAAAAAAAAAAAAAAAAAAAAAAAACAATGAGATCAAAAATTGTGACCAAATAAAAAGTGTCCAAAAAATAAATAAATCCAATTTCAGAGTGAACCTTCAATATGTTGTAAATAAGTGGTGACAGAAAAAAAAAAATCCAAAATTCGTCAAATGTGTAACTCCAAACTTCAGACTTCACACTTCAAAGTAAACCAATCCGTGCAATGAAGTACAAGAATAGTGGGGTGAATAATTTGTGAAAAATTCCTTAAAATATTCTTTAAAAATCCTTAGAAATTCGATACTAAAGTGCTAGTAAATGGATGTGTGGATCCAGCAAAAAATAGTGCTAATAATAAGTCTTAAATTGAGAGAGTTCCAAAAAAATGTGTATATAATAATATATATAAAAAAATAAGTGTTTGAACCTGCAATTTAAACAAAAAAGAACAATAATGCAATAACATTCATAGTAATCAATAAATTAATGGAAATAAGCTCACCAGTATGTCGACGCGTTTCGGCCCTTCACAGACCTTTTTCAAGACTATTCTTGAAAAAGGTCTGTGAAGGGCCGAAACACGTCGACATACTGGTGAGCTTATTTCCATTAATTTATTGATTACTATGAATGTTATTGCATTATTGTTCTTTTTTTTTTTTTCTTTTTTTTTAAATTGCAGGTTCGCGCTGAAATTGGATTTATTAATTTTTTGGATACTTTGATCTATTTGGACACTTTTTATTTGGTCACAATTTTTGATATCATTGTTTTTATATATTTTTTATATCTATTTTTGTTTAGGACACTATTTATATATATATATATATATATATATATATATATATATATATATATATATATATATATATATATATATATATATATATATATATATATATATATATATATATATGTTTTAATTTAGCTCTTTGCCACTCTTATTATTGTAATAATTTATTGGTCCAGCACCATATGATTATCCTATGATAATGGATTAGTCCCCCATATATGCATTTGACACACTGCCTTAACATCGTAACAACATTGTTTTTATTTATTATATATTATAGATTTACGGCTAGATTTAGAGTTCGGCGGTAGCCGTGAAAACCAGCGTTAGAGGCTCCTAACGCTGGTTTTAGGCTACCGCCGGTATTTGGAGTCACTCAAAATAGGGTCTAACGCTCACTTTTCAGCCGCGACTTTTCCATACCGCAGATCCCCTTACGTCAATTGCGTATCCTATCTTTTCAATGGTATCTTTCTAACGCTGGTATTTAGAGACGTTTCTGAAGTGAGCGTTAGAGCTCTAACGACAAAACTCCAGCCGCCGGAAAATAGCAGGAGTTAAGAGCTTTCTGGGCTAACGCCGGTTCATAAAGCTCTTAACTACTGTACCCTAAATTACACTAACACCCATAAACTACCTATGTACCCCTAAACCGAGGTCCCCCCACATCGCCGCCACTCGATTAAAATTTTTTAACCCCTAATCTGCCGACCGCCACCTACGTTATACTTATGTACCCCTAATCTGCTGCCCCTAACACCGCCGACCCCTGTATTACATTTATTAACCCCTAACCTGCCCCCCACAACGTCGCCGCCAGCTACTTACAATAATTAACCCCTAATCTGCCGACCGCAAAGCGCCGCCACCTACGTTATCCTTATGTACCCTAATCTGCTGCCCCTAACACCGCCGACCCCTATATTATATTTATTAACCCCTAATCTGCCCCCCTCAACGTCGCCGACACCTGCCTACACTTATTAACCCCTAATCTGCCGAGCGGACCTGAGCGCTACTATAATAAAGTAATTAACCCCTAATCCGCCTCACTAACCCTATAATAAATAGTATTAACCCCTAATCTGCCCTCCCTGACATCGCCGACACCTAACTTCAATTATTAACCCCTAATCTGCCGACCGGAGCTCACCGCTATTCTAATAAATGTATTAACCCCTAAAGCTAAGTCTAACCCTAACACTAACACCCCCCTAACTTAAATATAATTTAAATCTAACTAAATAAATTAACTCTTATTAAATAAATTATTCCTATTTAAAGCTAAATACTTACCTGTAAAATAAATCCTAATATAGCTACAATATAAATTATAATTATATTATAGCTATTTTAGGATTAATATTTATTTTACAGGTAACTTTGTAATTATTTTAACCAGGTACAATAGCTATTAAATAGTTAAGAACTATTTAATAGTTACCTAGTTAAAATAATAACAAATTTACCTGTAAAATAAATCCTAACCTAAGTTATAATTAAACCTAACACTACCCTATCAATAAATTAATTAAATAAACTACCTACAATTACCTACAATTAACCTAACACTACACTATCAATAAATAAATTAAATACAAATGCTACAAATAACTACAATTACATAAACTAACTAAAGTACAAAAAATAAAAAAGAACTAAGTTACAAAAAATAAAAAAATATTTACAAACATAAGAAAAATATTACAACAATTTTAAACTAATTACACCTACTCTAAGCCCCCTAATAAAATAACAAAGACCCCCAAAATAAAAAAATGCCCTACCCTATTCTAAATTAATACATTTAAAAGCTCTTTTACCTTACCAGCCCTGAACAGGGCCCTTTGCGGGGCATGCCCCAAGAAAATCAGCTCTTTTGCCTGTAAAAAAAAACATACAATACCCCCCCCCCAACATTACAACCCACCACCCACATACCCCTAATCTAACCCAAACCCCCCTTAAATAAACCTAACACTAAGCCCCTGAAGATCTTCCTACCTTGTCTTCACCATACCAGGTTCACCGATCGGTCCAGAAGAGCTCCTCCGATGTCCTGATCCAAGCCCAAGCGGGGGGCTGAAGAGGTCCATGATCCAGCTGAAGTCTTCATCCAAGCGGGGCAGAAGAGTTCTTCCATCCGATTGAAGTCTTCATCCAAGCGGCATCCATCCGGAGCGAAGCGGCAGCATCCTGAAGACCTCCACCGCGGAACATCATCCTGGCCGACGACTGAACGACGAATGACGATTCCTTTAAATGACGTCATCCAAGATGGCGTCCCTCGAATTCCGATTGGCTGATAGGATTCTATCAGCCAATCGGAATTAAGGTAGGAATATTCTGATTGGCTGATGGAATCAGCCAATCAGAATCAAGTTCAATCCTATTGGCTGATCCAATCAGCCAATCAGATTGAGCTCGCATTCTATTAGCTGATCGGAACAGCCAATAGAATGCGAGCTCAATCTGATTGGCTGATTGGATCAGCCAATAGGATTGAACTTGATTCTGATTGGCTGATTCCATCAGCCAATCAGAATATTCCTACCTTAATTCCGATTGGCTGATAGAATCCTATCAGCCAATCGGAATTCGAGGGACGCCATCTTGGATGACGTCATTTAAAGGAACCGTCATTCGTCGTTCAGTCGTCGGCCAGGATGGATGTTCCGCGGTGGAGGTCTTCAGGATGCTGCCGCTTCGCTCCGGATGGATGCCGCTTGGATGAAGACTTCAATCGGATGGAAGAACTCTTCTGCCCCGCTTGGATGAAGACTTCAGCTGGATCATGGACCTCTTCAGCCCCCCGCTTGGGCTTGGATCAGGACATCGGAGGAGCTCTTCTGGACCGATCAGTGAACCTGGTATGGTGAAGACAAGGTAGGAAGATCTTCAGGGGCTTAGTGTTAGGTTTATTTAAGGGGGGTTTGGGTTAGATTAGGGGTATGTGGGTTGTAATGTTGGGGGGGGTATTGTATGTTTTTTTTTACAGGCAAAAGAGCTGATTTTCTTGGGGCATGCCCCGCAAAGGGCCCTGTTCAGGGCTGGTAAGGTAAAAGAGCTTTTAAATGTATTAATTTAGAATAGGGTAGGGCATTTTTTTATTTTGGGGGTCTTTGTTATTTTATTAGGGGGCTTAGAGTAGGTGTAATTAGTTTAAAATTGTTGTAATATTTTTCTTATGTTTGTAAATATTTTTTTATTTTTTTGTAACTTAGTTCTTTTTTATTTTTTGTACTTTAGTTAGTTTATGTAATTATAGTTATTTGTAGCATTTGTATTTAATTTATTTATTGATAGTGTAGTGTTAGGTTAATTGTAGGTAATTGTAGGTAGTTTATTTAATTAATTTATTGATAGGGTAGTGTTAGGTTTAATTATAACTTAGCTTAGGATTTATTTTACAGGTAATTTTGTTATTATTTTAACTAGGTAACTATTAAATAGTTCTTAACTATTTAATAGCTATTGTACCTGGTTAAAATAATTACCAAGTTGCCTGTAAAATAAATATTAATCCTAAAATAGCTATAATATAATTATAATTTATATTGTAGCTATATTAGGATTTATTTTACAGGTAAGTATTTAGCTTTAAATAGGAATAATTTATTTAATAAGAGTTAATTTATTTCGTTAGATTTAAATTATATTTGTTAGGGGGGTGTTAGTGTTAGGGTTAGACTTAGCTTTAGGGGTTAATACATTTATTAGAATAGCGGTGAGCTCCGGTCGGCAGATTAGGGGTTAATAATTGAAGTTAGGTGTCGGCGATGTTAGGGAGGGCAGATTAGGGGTTAATACTATTTATTATAGGGTTAGTGAGGCGGATTAGGGGTTAATAACTTTATTATAGTAGCGCTCAGGTCCGCTCGGCAGATTAGGGGTTAATAAGTGTAGGCAGGTGTCGGCGACGTTGTGGGGGGCAGATTAGGGGTTAATAAATATAATATAGGGGTCGGCGGTGTTAGGGGCAGCAGATTAGGGGTACATAAGGATAACGTAGGTGGCGGCGCTTTGCGGTCGGAAGATTAGGGGTTAATTATTGTAGGTAGCTGGCGGCGACGTTGTGGGGGGCAGGTTAGGGGTTAATAAATATAATATAGGGGTCGGCGGTGTTAGGGGCAGCAGATTAGGGGTACATAGGGATAATGTAAGTTGCGGCGGTTTACGGAGCGGCAGATTAGGGGTTAAAAATAATATGCAGGGGTCAGCGATAGCGGGGGCGGCAGATTAGGGGTTAATAAGTGTAAGGTTAGGGGTGTTTAGACTTGGGGTACATGTTAGGGTGTTAGGTGCAGACGTAGGAAGTGTTTCCCCATAGAAAACAATGGGGCTGCGTTAGGAGCTGAACCCTGCTTTTTTGCAGGTGTTAGGTTTTTTTTCAGCTCAAACAGCCCCATTGTTTCCTATGGGAGAATCGTGCACGAGCACGTTTTTGAGGCTGGCCGCGTCCGTAAGCAACTCTGGTATCGAGAGTTGCATTTGCGGTAAAAATGCTCTACGCTCCTTTTTTGGAGCCTAACGCAGCCTTTTTTTGAACTCTCGATACCAGAGTTAATTTTATGGTGCGGCCAGAAAAAAGCCCGCGGAGCGTTAACAGCCCTTCTACCGCCAAACTCCAAATCTAGGCCTTAGTGTTTATATAATTTTCATGGATCCATGTAGGTTTTAATGTTTTAACCTATTTTATTGTATTTCTGATTTATATTGTGTATTAATATGATATATTAATACACACTTTTAAATATTATTTTAGTTAACATTGGTCCCAGCCTATTCAGCTTATAGCGCTCACTCTCATTCTTCTTATAACTTTTATTTCCCCATAGGAATCAATGGGACTGCGTTAGGAGCTTTATGCTGCTTTTTTGCAGGTGTTAGTTTTTTTTTCAGCCGGCTCTCCCCCATTGATTCCTATGGGGAAATTGTGCACGAGCACGTTCAGCCAGCTCACCGCTAACGTAAGCAGCGCTGGTATTGAGGTGAGATGTGGAGCAAAATGTTGCTCTTCGCTCACTTTTTTTACGGTTAACGCCGGGTTTGTAAAAACCCGTAATACCAGCGCTGTCTGTAAGTGAGTGGTGAGCATAAAGTGCTCGTTAGCAATGCACAGCTTCTAACGCAAAACTTGTAATCTAGGCGTATTTTTGCAGATGATACAAGGCTGTGTAAGGTCATTAAGTCAGGGCCGGATGAAATTTCTTTACAAAGGGATCTACAAAAATTAGAAGAATGGGGAGGGAAATGGAAAATGAGTTTTAATACTGGATAATGCACGTTTTCACATTTGAAAGTAAAAATAAGCAGGCAAACCTTTTATTTAAATGGGACTAGATTTAGCAAAACAGAGGATGGAATAACAAGCTAAAGATGGGTGTACAATGCAGGGCAGTGGCTTCTAAGGCTAATAAGATACTAGCATGTATTAAAAGAGGCATTGATGCAAGGGAGAAAAGCATAAGTATTTTACTTTCTAAATTCCTGCTAAGGCCTCACCTTGAGTATGGAGTGCAGTTCTGGGTACTAATCTCTAAAAAAGACATTGCAGACTTAGAAAGAAGACTTAGAGAAGAAGAGGATTGTCAAACTGGTTCTGTAGAACAGAGGTGCTTAAGAGGTAACATGATTTATTTATATAAATATATTCAAGGCTCTATTTACAGAAATGGCGGGAGATTTGTTTATTCCAAGAAAATTGCTTGTGACAAGAGATAACAATTTAAAGCTGGATGGAAGGAGATTTAATCTCCAGCAAAGTAAAAGTTTTTTCACTGCAAGAGCAATAAAATTGTGGAACTTATTATCTAAGGAGGCAGTAAATGTCAAAACCTTAGATGCATTTAAAATGGTTTGGTTAGTGTAGGGACCTGCAATGGGCCTGTAACATTATAAGGATATAGGCAGCAAGGGAATGGGACAGGAGAAGAGATGGTATCTAATGGGCAACATTGTTGCAAAAAGAAAGGGGGAGGTTTCCTACCTTAAGAAGCCATGTCAGGAAGGTTCCAGCCTCTTCTTCCTGGATCCTAAAGTGGATGAGTTTCTCCTGGGGAAAGTCCTTGGTAGCATGCAGCGTTCAAAGAGAAAGACAGTCACTCCAAAGAGAGTCAAGGAATCATCTAGAAAAGTGACAGAAGAGCAGTTAAGTATCATCGAGGATGACAAAGTTATCCCTCCAACACAAATTACACCACCTATACCATCACATATATATATGTGGTTAATGCTGATATTCACCAGGCACCTAGTGGGGACAAAATACAGGGTACACAACAAATTAATGAGACTCCTACTAGGGAAGAAATCAGCAATCCCCAAAAAAAAAAAACAGAGAAGGGAATAACAAGCTAAAGATGGGTTCACAATGCAGGGCAGTGGCTTCTAAGGCTAATAAGATACTAGCATGTATTAAAAGAGGCATTGATGCAAGGGAGGAAAGCATAATTATTTTACTTTCTAAATCTCTGGTAAGGCCTCACCTTGAGTATGGAGTGCAGTTTTGGGGACCAATCTCTAAAAAAGACATTGCAGACTTAGAAAAAGTTCAGAAAAGGGACACAAAACCAATAAGAAACATTCTAATGGAGAATTTAAGCTATGTGAAGAGGATTGTCAAACTGGTTCTTTTTCTCTAGAACAAAGGTGCTTAAGATGTGACATGATTACTTTAAATAAATATAGTCAAGGCTCTATTTACAGAAATGGCGAGAGATTTGTTTATTCCAAGAAAATTGTTTGTGACAAGAGATAACAATTTAAGGCTGGATGGAAGGAGATTTAATCTAAGGAGGTAGTAAATGCCAAAACCTTAGATGCATTTAAAATGGTTTGGTTAGTGTAGGGACCTGCAATGGGCCTGTAACATTATAAGGACATAGGCAGCAAGGGAATGGGACAGGAGAAGAGGTGGTATCTAATGGGCATTATTGCTTCAGAAAGAAAGGGGGCGTTTCCTACCTTAAGAAGCCATGTCCGGAAGGTTTTACCCTCTTCTTCCTGGATCCTGAAGTGGACGAGTCCTTTTTAGCATGCAGCATTCAAAGAAAAAGACAGTCCCTCCAAAGCAGGCGCATATTTAGATTTTGTGCTGCCCTAGGCACTCAAAATTCAGCTGCTCCCCCCCCCATACACACAGGTTTTATGCCTTTTTTACATATAATTTTAATTTTTTTTTTTGGTCAGGGTGTAACAACTTTTTTTTTCCCCCAAAGTAAATTACATTTTAATGTCTATCTCATATTATCAGAAGAAAAAAATAAACCTAAGCAAACCATCTAGTTTTTACATGTGTGCAGAATTCATGTAAAATCATGCATCTTTTATGAATTTACATGAGCCAAGTGTACTAGAATTCAGAGGTTAAAAAGAATGCTTCACAAAAAAAAAAGGTTTTTTTTGCTGTTGTTCTATAAAAGGCAGAAGTAGGCTATACATCAGTTACACACACACACACACACACACATATATATATATATATATATATATATATATATATATATATATATATATATATATATATATATATATATTTATATATATATGTACATATATACACACACATATATATATATATATATATATATATATATATGTACATATACACACACACACATATAATAAACACACACACACATATATATATATATATATATATATATATATATATATAATATCCCAAGAGGTAGCAGCACTCACGGTAACACAGTCCTTTATTTAGCCTGCCCGGGGTGCTTTAAAGTAACAATATAGGCATCCAACAAGAAAAGCACTCACCGGGTCTTATCCAGCAAAAATCTTTTTAATATGTGACGTTTCGGGGTTGCCCCCGTCCTCAGACAACAGTTACAGGTATATACATTTACTCACCTTATATACACAAACAAACCCGCTCCCAAGTGTGATCCCGCCGGCGGCGTACCGGAAGTGAGTTGCCGCGCGTAGAGCCCTACGTCACCGGTTACCATAGCAACCAGGACGCCACCCGGCGGAATCCTAGTTAAAAAATTGGAAACATAAAAAGTGCATTATACAGAATGGCTGTAGGAATAGATGTCTGCTAGCAAAACAATCTGTCATGATAAGGGTCTTAGACATCCTTCTAGTCTTAAATACCAAAAACGGGGAAATGATTTTTACTTTATCCTAACACCGTAACTAACAGCAGGAGCTATATGGATTACTTAATATATATTCTATTAGGGCTTCTGGCCACTAAATCTACAGCAAAACAAACTATGTGAGTCCATGCATCTAGGTTCAGAAAAAACAAAAAACAAACAAAGCATAAATAAATATAGAAAACAAAAAATAACCAAATAAGCCATAAACAATATATAGAATTAAGTAAAGAGACAAACCAAAGAACGTAAAAAAAAAAAAAAAAAAGGTATAATAAATAAAACAAAAACAAATAATAAAAATAAAAAATATATATATAAAGGTATAAAAGCAAACATAAAAAGAAGGAGAAGAAACAAGAAAAGAAAAAGAAAAAAGAGAGAAGAACCAAGAGACATGTAACAAGAGGGTATCAGAAAGAGGTATCCTACAAAAAGCAATGCCAATCTAAGTTGACATTCAGGCCCCTGGGGGCCATGGTGCCAAGATTGTAAATCCATTTGGATTCACGCTGTAGTAGTATTCTACCCCTGTCACCCCCTCTAGTAAGAGGGGGCACATGATCAATGATAATATATTTTAGATCAGCAACTGAATGTTTTAATAGGGCAAAATGCCTGGCCACTGGTTGGTCAGAGTCACCACGATCAATAGCTGCTCTTATTGCTGATCTGTGGTTGGCCATTCTTGTACGAAGGTCGTCCACAGTTTTTCCCACATAGAACAAACCGCATACACAGTGTAACAAATACACTATGTATTTGGTTGTACATGTGACCCGATGTCTGATGCTGTAAGTCCTATTTTTGTAGGGATGTCTGAACACTTTACCAGTTGTTAGTCCATTGCATGTTGTACATCCTAAGCAGCGATAACAGCCAGGTTTGGATTGCAACCAGGTCTCTTTCATATAACTCCCCCTGGGATCCGTCTTGACAAGTTGGTCTCTTAAAGACCTCGCTCTCCGATATCCCATTCTAGGTGGTGCTGTCCCCTCAAACGGTAGATCCGGGTCTGAAGATATAAGAGACCAGTGTTTGCGTATACTCTCCGCTATGGCTGGTTTGTCAACATCAAATGTTGTGGAGAACGTCATTCTATTATCTTCCAAAGATGTTTCCTTGTAAATCAGTAGATCCTCCTGTTGTAGCTTCAATGTATCCATCTTCTGTATTATTAGATCTTGTTTATGGTACCCCCTCTGGATGAAACGTGATTCCATAATATGCATTTGTTGTTCCCGAAGATCAGCCATGGTATTGTTCCTCGCTGTTCTCTTGAATTGCGATAGAGGAAGAGCACGTTTGAGGGCTGGAGGATGGCAGCTATGGGCATGTAGTAAAGAATTACGGTCTGTTTCTTTTGTATATAGTGTCGTGCACAGTCGACCTTCTTTCTTAAAAATTCTCAGGTCCAAAAAATCCACACTCGAGTTGTTGTACGTCAGTTTGAATTTAATATTTGGATGTGCTGCATTGACACTTGTAAACCATAATAGTAAATCTTCCTCTGTACCATGCCATATCAGGAAAAGATCATCTATATACCTTTTATAATGGGAAATTCTGTCATCCTGGAATAATGTTGTTCCTTTCGTTTCGAATTCTGCCATGAACAGGTTGGCATATGTGGGTGCCACATTTGACCCCATGGCGGTCCCCGCAATTTGCAGGTAAAATTCTTTCTCGAAACGAAAGTAATTCATCTCCAAGCATGCTGATAAGAGTTCCTGGATTGCATCAATAGGTGGACCCACATATGGATATTTGGCCAATTGTCTACATACTGCCACTATCCCCTCATTGTGAGGTATTATTGTATATAAGCTGGTCACATCCATAGTGACCAGCAAGGTATCCCCTTGTATATCAGTGATGGTGCTGAGTATTCTTATCATTGCACTTGAATCCAGGAGGAAAGAATCCATACTCCTAACCAGTGGTTGGAGTATATTGTCCAAATAGATAGCAATTGGCTGAAGCAGTGAGCCTATAGCCGAGACTATAGGTCTCCCTGGGGGGTCAGAGGTGATCCCACAAGTATATATAAAAGAAAACTTGACAACATGCTTCAACACTTGCATGAGACCAGCTATATAGATGGTGACGCCCTGGGTTTTATGACAGTACAACATCCAAGAGTACCTGTAATCTATACTCTACCAAAGATCCACAAGGATATGAAAACCCCCCCAGGGAGACCTATAGTCTCGGCTATAGGCTCACTGCTTCAGCCAATTGCTATCTATTTGGACAATATACTCCAACCACTGGTTAGGAGTATGGATTCTTTCCTCCTGGATTCAAGTGCAATGATAAGAATACTCAGCACCATCACTGATATACAAGGGGATACCTTGCTGGTCACTATGGATGTGACCAGCTTATATACAATAATACCTCACAATGAGGGGATAGTGGCAGTATGTAGACAATTGGCCAAATATCCATATGTGGGTCCACCTATTGATGCAATCCAGGAACTCTTATCAGCATGCTTGGAGATGAATTACTTTCGTTTCGAGAAAGAATTTTACCTGCAAATTGCGGGGACCGCCATGGGGTCAAATGTGGCACCCACATATGCCAACCTGTTCATGGCAGAATTCGAAACGAAAGGAACAACATTATTCCAGGATGACAGAATTTCCCATTATAAAAGGTATATAGATGATCTTTTCCTGATATGGCATGGTACAGAGGAAGATTTACTATT